>NC_134836.1:56211579-56277349 GCF_004210375.1 Tachypleus tridentatus
TTATTTTAACTCATGGACTCTGATTTTACTTCTGAGACAAGTTAAACAGATATTTAACTCATGGACTCTGATTTTACTTCTGAGACAAGTTAAACAGATATTTAACTCATGGAACTCTGATTTTACTTCTGAGACAAGTTAAACAGATATTTAACTCATGGACTCTGATTTTACTTCTGAGACAAGTTAAACAGATATTTAACTCATGGACTCTGATTTTACTTCTGAGACAAGTTAAACAGATATTTAACTCATGGACTCTGATTTTACTTCTGAGACAAGTTAAACAGATATTTAACTCATGGAATCTGATTTTACTTCTGAGACAAGTTAAACAGATATTTAACTCATGGACTCTGATTTTACTTCTGAGACAAGTTAAACAGATACTTAACTCACAATAATGAGAAACCGACTCGAAGTTAAAAGGTATTCTGAAGACGGTTGATATGAGTATTAAAAATTAATTAAACTAAAGTTTAATCTCCAGGTTAATTTACAAAGACCTGAAGATAACCTCAGAAGATCGAAACGTTATTCTCTACCTTATTTTGATTAAATTTTAATACCCTTACCAGCCGTCTTTAGAATATATAAACTTTAACTAACGTAACTGAGATGAAGAAATTGCAAAACGGTATGATCTTGAAACTACGTTTCACGTTTAATGTTAATGATATAAACAACTAAGATCATGAAGCAAAGCAAAACATACACTTTATCTAGACATGAAGTTTCAAGTTCAATATTAATCATACAATTAGTTGCCTCACGTCACGAGTTAGCTACCTACCTACCAGAGAGTCTTATACATGTAACTATCTTAGATGAGATAGTTAGATTTTGTATTTGAAATGCTAAGCCTATCAATCAGCTTTGTATTAAACAAAAATAGGCACGCGATGCAGAACTGTTTTAAAGATGGTTCGTATATGAAGAGCATGTGCTTCTCAAAACGTGTACCTGATAAAATATTAATACTGAGTTTTGATGTTTCATAACAGCAATCATTTCTGATGTCTCTTCGTATGCATTGTCTATTATCCATTACAATAAAGATGAGGCGGTTAATTTATGTGGAAGTAGCCCTTAGTTTCATACAGTGATCTGTTATAAAATGGTACAGGTTTTCTTGGAGCAGCGCTTTAGTGTTTAATATCAAAATTGTTTCATTCAATAAAGCGTATAATAGATCTGAAACAGCACGCAGTGGGACCAGTAGGTGAAGGGAATGTTTGTTTTATAAACACTATATGTTACATGAGCACGTATCCGGAGAAACTAAACTTTTCTATCATATAGGAACTGGAATACTGCACAAAATAAAATAGATATTTGATGAATGGTATTTTTTTCCCCAAATTTATTTCGAAGTTAATTGATTGTAATGTATTGTGAGCTTGTAATGCAAAACGTGTAATGTACTCTGTTAAGTATGTATGAAATCTTAAATGGTAATACTGTTGCTTTAAAGACTTGTTTTTATAAAATAATCAGTGTTAACAAGTTAATTAAGAAACTTAAAATTCAAATATAATTAAATAAAAAAAGTTAAAGTTAGGCTTAAGCCAGCAACGCATCACTATCATAAAACAACATAAGAATTGAATCATTTTCATAAGAAATAAGATGGCCCGGCATGGCCAGGTGGATAAAGCACTCTACCAGTAATCCCCGAGGGTCGGGGGTTCGAATCCATCTCACACCAAACATGCTCGCCCTTACAGCCATGGGGGCGTTATAATGTTACGGACAATCCTACAATTCGTTGGTAAAAGAGTAACCCAAGAGTTGGCGGTGGGTGGTGTGGAATAACTGCCTTCCATCTAGTCTTACACTTCCAAATTAGGGACGGCTAGCGCAGATAGCCCTCGGGAAGCTTTGGTCGAAATTCAAAAACCTTCAGATAGACCTTGGAAAGTTTCAATAACCTTTCTCTATGATAGCATAAAATACTGAATTCACCTGGTAGTTCTACAGAGTATTTGAATGGAACATATATGTGCTCTTTGTTTACATTGCTAAACTAGGGACGGCTAGCACAGATAGATCTCGTGTAGTTTTGTGCGAAATTCAAAAATAGGTATTTCTTCAAATACCTGCTGAATTATTTATATGAGTCGATGTACATAACAATTCAAAATGTTAACACAAATATTGCAAAGATCTCATTAACATATTATTACAGCAGCATACATCATAGAAGCATAATCAAATAACGTTTGTAAGAAGGTTGTATAGTGTTACCAATATTAGAAAAAACAACAATTAACAAATATATGAACGTATAAGATAAACATGTAGATCTCACAACCACATGTTGGTTGAGTAGAAAAACAACAACAAAAATAAACAGGTTAACAATAACCAAAGTTGTATTCTGTGTTGATTTCGTTACTAACACTTAATAAAGGTGCGATCCTATATTCTGTGTTGATTTCGTTACTAACACTTAATAAAGGTGCGATCCTATATTCTGTGTTGATTTCGTTACTAACACTTAATAAAGGTGAGAATCTATATTCTATGCTTATTTCTTTATTAACACTTAATAAAGGTAAATCCTGTGTTTTGTTTTAATTTTCTTACTAACGCTTGATAAAAGTAGGATCCATTCAACTTTTACAGTTCGTTAGCTTGAAAACTCAACAGCTCTATATTTACCTTACATCTGAAATATTATTTTAAGTTAATACTATTCAAGTATTGGATTCTTTGAAAATTCTCTCAAAGGTACACGATGAGTATCTGCGCTAGCAGTCTCTAGTTTAGCAGTGTTAGACCAGAGGAAAACAACTAGTCATCACCCCTTCTAATGAATACTGGGATTGACCGTCACATAATAACACCCTAACGACTACAAAGGTGAGCATGTTTGGCGGAACAGGGATTTGGACCCGCGATCCTCAGGTTGCGAGTCAAGCGCCCTAACCACCGCCCCATGCTTTGGTTGATAATTAATGATTATTGTTATTAAAAGTAAGATTTCTGAAATTGTTAAAAAGGAAAGTATGTGTGTTTTCACATAGCAAAGTCACATGGGGCTATCTCTGACTCCACCGAGGGAAATCGAACCCTTGATTTTGAGTTGTAAATCCACAGGCTTACCGCTGTACTAGTGGGGGACGAAAGGAAAAGAGTTACGACACACCAGATAAACTAATTATATTCTCATCCAAAAGAGTTACCACACACCAGATAAACTAATTATATTCTCATCCAAAAGAGTTACCACACACCAGATAAACTAATTATATTCTCATCAAAAAGAGTTACCACACACCAGATAAACTAATTATATTCTCATCCAAAAGAGTTAACACACACCAGATAAACTAATTATATGCTCATCAAAAAGGGTTACCACACACCAGATAAACTAATTATATTCTCATCCAAAAGAGTTACCATACACCAGATAAACTAATTATATTCTCATCCAAAAGAGTTACCACACACCAGATAAACAAATTATATTCTCATCATTTGAAAGATATCCTAACATAAACGTAGGAACAGTAACTACTAGTCTTATATATGAATATTTTAACACTGTTATACTCTGCAATTTGCATCGTTGTAAAACAAGGAACAGCTTGTTCTCGCTAAACAAAAAAAACAAACGTTTCTGTGCTTCAATGTCAAACAAAGGTAAAGAATACTTAAGAGCTTTCTAAAGGATTTTATCTGATTATAGAATCTTCTGACGTTGACATTGTAAGTGAAGTTAAGTAGATAGCAACTCTGAAACCGGCTGTAAACCAGCTTAGTTTGACTTAACCTCTTTTTGTAATATTTCAAATTTATTCCTGTTTTAATCTAGAATGGGGATATTATTAAAGTTCGTACCTGCTTTGCGAAGAAACTTGAAGTACACATGAAATTACCTTACTAGCCGCAAAGTTTAGCATCGCAATCATGTTTCAGAAGGTGGCATATGTTGCAGTTAAACCATAATGACAAGTGCCATTACCAAAGTGCAGACACATTGAGATAAACCCTTTTACACGAGCTCTCTTGTTTTGCATGTTAATAGCTCGAGCGTTTTCATTTGATGAACGATATATTGCTTTAAGCAAGAGTTACAAAAATCCCCAACATACATTAAGGTAATATTAAAGAGAACGAAAAAAAAACACTTTTAGGAATGTCTATATAAAATGGAAATTATTCTACAGCTTTCTAACATTAAGCATTTCTTTCAGTGAACAGTTTAGCTGACTTAAAAAATGATGTTTTCTTTATCATTTTCGATAAAGAAGTTACATTACACGTGCATTTAATAACGTTAGCTTGGTATCAGCAGGTGCAACTTATGCCTGAAAGTAAACAAGTTGCTTTACTGGCACTAAAATAATACATGTATTGATACTTAAAACCTTTTATAATTGCCCCAAGAGTGTGTTAAATACGGTGCCTGAACCTTTTACAGCATTTACTATGAAAAGTAAGGCTTACCAAATCAAGCATTATTGATAGATAAGTGAATGTATTTCTTTATTTCATTTAGCGCAAGTTTCTATTATTAACTACGTGCGCTCTATCTACCGCTGGAAAGCAAACCTCAGGTTCTAGTGTTTAACTATATATATGAATTCACTTTACTTGACTGTTTAGTAGTAGTAATATTACATACACATACATACGTAAATACGAAGACAAAATATCGTATTTTCGATTTAAAAGCAGCGTCATATGCTAAGAGAGATAAACGTTAATAAAAGAGACTCCTACATTTCAGGAATAATGATTATTAATTAAGAATTATAACTGACAACCACGGGAGGATATACTAGTCAGTACCCCTAGCCACGTATGTTGCTGCTCATATTCGTATAATGGGATTGACAGTCACAACTATAACGCCTGTGAAATGAAAATGATCAGCTTGTTCAATGCATCTTACAAGTGCAATTTTTGGTTTTTAACTCAGCGTTATCGTATTAACACAAAACTTTCTTCCAGGTGAATAGTTTAGTGTTTTCTAATACGCTAATTCGTCAGTAAGTATTATTTCGTATTTTCCCCTGATCCGGCAAGGCCAGCTGGTCAGGACAAGCGGGACGAGTTTTACTTTAACAAAATATCACGACGCTTTGATAACCTGAGTTTAAATTAATCTTATTATAACATGAGGTATGAAACTTTAATTTTTATTTTTTTTTTTTACAAAGAAACTTATTTTCAAAAAAGCTGAAAATAAAAATACATCTCCAAATCTAGTTTCAACCTGTGTTAATAAAGTATTTGGGTTACAACCAACAGAGGGTAATTTTGTATCTCAGAACGGCTGGTATGGGTATTAACACTTTTATTGATAACAACAGAACAACATTGTTCTCTGCTTTACTGGTAAATGTGTTAATATACCAGTCGTTCTGGGATACATTTTTATTTCAAGTGGGTTTCTCATCATCAAGATGGTAATTTTAATCCTTCGGCTTCCTTCCGCTTCCATCATCGTATAAAACGGCCCACAGTGGCACAGCATGACGTCTGTGGACTCGTACCGCCATAAACCGGCTTTCGATACCCGTAGTGGACAGAGCATAAATAGCGCATTGTGCATAACTTCAAAGAAACAAACAAAATTTCGTAAAACTTGTACGTCTGTTTCTTTTTAACAAAGTCTCTCTGCCGTATCTACCGAGTGGAATCGAACCTCTGATTTTAGGATTTAAATTCGAAGAACTACCGCTATCCCAACGAGGAATCATCTCACAAACGTCTTCCCAAAGTAAGGTTATGGTAAGTAACAAAATAATATTTATTTTCATGTTTGAAAACATGTACAAAAGATATTGTCTTGTAACAAAAAACAACAACATTATATTTTGGTTACGGTTACATTCAACTTGGTTACAATCAGCTTGGTTACGTTCAGCTTATATAGTTTATTCTTATTTATCTTTCTCTAAGTTTTAGTTAAAGAAAACTTTAAGTATTTCATTCTTTTGCTGCTTGTATGTTTAGTAGTTATTAAAGACTACACAAATTAAATTGTAAAATAATGCAGCTTTTAAGGACACGTCTTTGAAAAACCTTGCTAACATTTTTTCTTTGCTTTTAAGGAGTAGAACAAATAACAAAGAAGAAATGTTTGCAGGGTAGTGTAATCCACGTTTTGATAAACGTGTAGCTTTTAATACTTTCGTAACAAAGCTTTTAAAACTGTTTCTAATTCCATTGACTCAATTAAATGTTAAACCTCAGTACATAAAGAGTATTGCTAAGGATGGAGGTAAGACTGAAGTCAGATCTCATTAAACGACAATATTTTATACGACTAGAAGTGCACCTACACAATTATTCTAAATCCTCAGCTTGTATTTGAACAAGCTCTGCTATTCGTGGTTCTGTTTGTCATTAGACCTCACTAGGACATCAAAATATTAAAACGTACCTTCTCTATAGACATACCTCAGAAAAATTAGTCTCAGTAAGGGATCTTAGATTAGAATTTTTGAGTTCACTTATGTTAACAGTTCCTTTTAATTGATCTGATATAATCTCGTTAACAGCAGGAAGCAATCTATTCTTAAACTAAATTCGGTTACTTCAAAGCTTCTGATAGTAATAAACGAGTTTTGTTTTTTTTTAAAGTCAACCTAAATTTCACAAAGAAATATGCCTTTGTAAACTGTAGTTTCTAATAGCAATGCCACGAGTCGAAGAGGTGTAATAATCAAAATCAGAACTTGTGCACTGCAATTGTATTTCAAATTAATTATTCAGTTGAGTGGATTCCTCTCCAAATGATACAAACTAGTGTTATGATATTTATAAACATCGGGTTTTTTCTCAAACATAATTATTGAGAAATAGGATATTTTAATGGATTACTTAAAGCTATCTAGAGAATATCCACCACTTCGAAATTTTAATCAAAGTGAACATTACTGAGTAGCTACTTAATCTACACCTACTTAATCTAACTAGCTACTTAATCTAACTAGCTACTTAATCTATAGCTACTTAATCTAACTAGTTACTTAATCTAACTAGCTACTTAATCTATAGCTACTTAATCTATAGCTACTTAATCTATAGCTACTTAATCTAACTAGGTACTTAATCTAACTAGCTACTTAATCTATAGCTACTTAATCTATAGCTACTTAATCTATAGCTACTTAATCTAACTAGGTACTTAATCTAACTAGGTACTTAATCTATAGCTACTTAATCTATAGCTACTTAATCTATAGCTACTTAATCTATAGCTACTTAATCTAACTAGTTACTTAATCTAACTAGTTACTTAATCTAACTAGCTACTTAATCTATAGCTACTTAATCTAACTAGCTACTTAATCTACACCTACTTAATCTATAGCTGCTTGATCAACTAGCTACTTAATCTAACTAGTTACTTAATCTAACTAGCTACTTAATCTATAGCTACTTAATCTAACTAGCTACTTAATCTACACCTACTTAATCTATAGCTACTTAATCTAACTAGCTACTTAATCTAACTAGTTACTTAATCTAACTAGCTACTTAATCTATGGCTACTTAATCTAACTAGCTACTTAATCTACACCTACTTAATCTATAGCTACTTAATCTAACTAGCTACTTAATCTACACCTACTTAATCTATAGCTACTTAATCTATAGCTACTTAATCTAACTAGCTACTTAATCTCATCCAGCACAGTTAGCTTTTCAGAAGTAAACCCAAATGTGTTATCTCTACTTTGTTTGAATATCTTAATCTATGACTCGTAATTCTATTATATCTTCTAATATACCCTGGCATCATTACTATGTTGCAATACTTTAACGAAGGAATTATCCACAATAATGATGCAAAGTTTCCAGAGCCATTTGCCTCTTAATAATAGAAAATGACAATTATAATTAAGGATACAAATAACGTTTCACAAAACAAAGACCAATTGTAATATAAATAGTTTAATCATCAGTTCTTCAGTGGGTCAGTGATACGTTTCCGGACTTTTAAAGCTAAAATCCAGCGTTTCATTTTCCACAGTTGACAGAATGCAGATAGCTTATTAATTATGTTTACGAAAAACACTAACAACTGCAGATTTAAAACGACTTGTTAATAATTCATGTTCCGTGTTGTAAGATTCATATTCAAACTCATTTTAAATTGTAGAACATGTCACAAATATTTTTCCATAAATCCTGTGTTGTTTCGGTAGAAATAAAGATTTTCTATGCAACTGTGTGTACTTTAACCACTTTAACTGCGGTTTTAGCTTTAGGATAAAATACGTAAGTTGTAGTTTTCATAGAGTTTGTATAGCAAATATAAACAAGTTAGTGAGTACATTATAAAGTAAAACGTTTCGGAACTCAGTGGGTTTCGAAAGCTAACTAACGTACGATAAAAGTTTTTTTTATTTTGCGCAAAGCTGCACGTGGGCTATCTGCGCTAGCCGTCTCTAACTGAGCAGTGTAAGAGTAGAGGGAAGGCAGCTAGTCATCACCACCCACCGCCAACTCATGGGCCATTCTTTTACCAACCAGTAGTTGGATTGGCTGTAACATTATAACGTCCACACGGCTGAAAGAACGAGCATGTTCGGTGCGATGATGATTCGAACCCGCAACCCTCAGATTACGAGTCCAGTGCCTTAACCACCTGACCATGCTGGGCCGCTATGAGAAACGAGAAACATTTTATCACGTCAAGTAGACATTCAACTGCTCATTGAATTAATTTTATAAAAATGTTCGATCCTTGTATCTTATGGCAGAATGAAGGAGAAAAGTCAAGATGTGTCACTTCCATTGTCTTCATGGCTACGGTTACTGTTTCATGGGTTTATGGTCAGTATCTCACGCGAATAAAGATACGGTGCCGTCATTAGATATGGAGAAGAATGGATAGTTCATGAAGCCAGTCTACATCTGAGCTTCCGTTACCTGAGTATCAGTTGCTTAATGGAATAATTTATAAGTGTAAAAGACTTATGTGTTACTACTTCGATGTTCAATAGTTTACAAATGTATCTACCAAAATACCTACTCTTTACGGAAAACAAACTAGTGCATCAAAGTGACTCTTTTTTTTTTTCCGAAAATGACTCAGCAATCTTTATAAAGCTTATAAAGTAGCTCGAATGAATTTGATTACAATTTTATGATTTGTTTTTTTGAGTATTTTCCTCTGAAATGAACATTTCAGAATCTCAAAAGCGATGTAAGATTTAAAAAATTCTGTTATTTAAATATCTTACATTTAATTTGATTGTCAAAAATAGAAATAATTTCCATTAAGGACTTCTATTTAATTAGATCATTGTATTACTTTAACATGAAAATAAATATAAAACAAAAACAATGAGATTACTTCTTCCTACTTCGTCAGTAACTGTCAGCTACCTTAACACACTTGGCCATGCCGGGCCCTTTAATGTTTAAATGAATGACACTGAAAAACATCACTAATACATAACGAAAGTACTCGGCATGGCCAGGTGGGTTAAGATGTTCGACTCGTAATCCGAGGGTCGCGGGTTCGAATCCCCGTCGCGCCAAACATGCTCGCCCTTTCAGCCGTTGGGGCGTTATAATGTGACGTCCAATCCCACTATTCGTTGGTAAAAGAGTAGCTCAAGAGTTGGCTGTGGTGGTGACGACTAGCTGCCTTCCCTCTACTCTTACACTGCCAAATTAGGGACGGCTAGCGCAGATAGTCCTCGTGTAGCTTTGCGCGAAATTCACAAAACAAAGAAACAAACATAACGAAACTTTAACTTATGAACGCTGTAGACCGGTTTTATTACTTTCAAGAATTCGCAGTAAATTCGCGGAATAAGTAAAGATGAAAGTAAAATATCATAAATATTTAGTTTAGTTATGATCTAGTTTCCTGCATAATGTACGTCATTAATGTTAAATAATCATATTATCTTCACAATGATGGCTACCAATGAACAATTTTTGTTGGTCTGAAAGTCCTGTGAAATATCTAATTTTGTTAAAAAGTGTATGCGCAATGCTCATTCTGAATTAACATATAATATTGCATCTCAGTCAACTTACCTCAATAGTTTATACAACTAGTTCGTGTTGCACGTTACCTTAACATTAGAACAACACGTTAATTTACTCTATTTTTTCTTCGCTTTTACTTTGCCATTACTTCTATGAAACAGTCTTCGTAACTTAAAGTCATAGAAACAATTGGACTGATAGATTCGTGCTTTTGTTATAATGATAATTATAGCAAATCATACGAAACGACTACAAATATATTTTTAACCCAGATCGTATTAACTTATAAAAACAAAACAACAGAAACGTGTTTTAATTACGCTGTATAATTTTCCATACTTGCAAATTATCTGATTATAACTATTTATTGATTTCAGTGTATTCTTAGGCCCGGCATGGCCAGGTGAGTTAAGGCGTTCGACTCCTAATATAAGGGTCGCGGGTTCGAATCCCGTTCGCACCAAACACGCTCGCCCTTTCAGCCGTGGGGGCGTTATAATGTGATAGTCAATCCCACTATTCGTTAGCAAAAGAGTAGCCCAACAGTTGGCGGTGGGTGATGATGACTAGCTGACTTCCCTCTAGTCTTACACTGCTAAATTAGAAACGGCTAGCGCAGATAGATCTCGAGTAGTTTTGCGCAAAATTCAAAACACAAACAAACAAACAGTTTATTCTCTGATACCAAAAAAAGTCCGGCAACAAACTAACATACTGTTTAGAACACCAGTAGAAAAGCTACGTAATACGATTAGAAATGTAGTTCATACTCTCTTGACACGTCACTCTTCGTACGTTAATAATAATGAACCGTAGAACAAGCTCGTCAATCATAGAGAGAGCTAACGTACTTAAAAGAACAATCAATTTTATCAGGTTCAGTATACAATGTACTGAAATTTCCGAGGTTACGTTAACTGCTTCATGAACTATATACCGGAACACAGAGGAAATTAACTTTAATAATGTTAATTCGGGCTTTGTAACGTGTTTGTCTGACAACGTCGATATGCTTTGGCGCGAATATCTTTCGAGATTAAATGTCACAGGTCCAGTCTAACATAAATGTAGAATTACATTAATATTTTTGGCACTAATCTCGCGTCACATGAGGTGCGCGTGATAGTGATAAACATTTTTATTTTTTATTGCATAACAAATTATAATTTCTCGAGGCTTTGTTGAATATACACGATGTTTTCTGAACCGATAAATACATTTTGAAAACGTGTGAAAATTTAATGTATATTTTATTAATTTCAGTCAAATATGTGTAGGTGAAAACATGGAAGAGTTTTCCTGAAATTCACATTATTTGTAAGTCTAAGAATAATATGGGAAAAGTAATAACGTGCCTTAGTTAATGCATGAGAAACTTTTGTTGGTCTGGTTTTCTGAAGCACTTTTGGCATTTAGATTACCAGGTGATTATGTGTTCTATTCTATAAAATAAATACTATAGAACACAATAAGTAATTACAAATTAGTTTTTACTTAATGATTCTTAATTAGTATATTTTATTTTAGGAACTAATTTATATTATTAACATGTTTGTTTGTGAATTTCGCGCAAAGCTACACGAGGGCTATCTGCGCTAGCCGTCCCTAATTTATCAGTGTAAGACTAGAGGGAAGGCAGCTAGTCATCGCTACACAGCGCCATCTCTTGGGCTACTATTTTACTAACGAATAGTGGGATTGACCGTAACATTATAACACCCCCACGGTTGAAAGGGCGAGCATGTTCGGTTTGACGGGGATTCGAACCCGCGACCCTCAGATTATGAGTCAAGCACCCTAACCACCTGGCCATACCGGGCCATAATTAACATAACTTACATAAACAGTTATAGTTTGGGTGTGTTTAAAACTGCATAATTTTCTTATTTTTATTATTCATTCTGATGCTTAAAGAAAGCTTCACCATGTAGCATTGCGTAAATCTAACTGTTTGATTAAATTGTGTTTACGTTTTTGGTTTGATTGTTGTTAAGCACAAAACTACACCACAGGTATCGAAACTGGGTTTTAATCGTTGTAAGCCATTAAACGTATCGTTGTGCCGCAATGACCATTGAGTTTGATATTCATTTAGAAATGAATGTGGGATAACAAATGGTAAACTATAATATGAAACTTCTAACCATCCCGACACAGGCATTCTTTGTTGCACATGACACAAGGCGATTTAAATTCAAAATTTGATTAATCTATTGTTTGTTACCCGGCCTGGCACGGTTAGGTGCTTAATTCACTCGAATCGTATTCTGAGGGTCGTAGGTTCGAATCCTCGTTGCATTAAACATGCTCGCCCTTTCAACCGTGGGGGTGTTATAATGTGACGGTCAATCCCACTATTCGTTAGTAAAAGACTAGCCCAAGAGGTGGCGCTGTGTAGTGATGACTAGCTGCCTTCCCTCTAGTTTTACACTGCAAAATTAGGGACGGCTAGCACAGTTAGCCCTCGAGTAGCTTTGTGCGAAATTCAAAAACAAAGAAACAAACCCCTAGTGTAACACAGGGGACACATTTTCTGCATGTCTCCTTTTCTCTTTGTTATCCATCACCCCTCCAAAAAGTATGAAATTAAGCTAAATTGTTCATTGTAAAATAATTGTTGCTCAGATAAACAGCAATTTTATTGTCTTCAATTCTGTTTGGTTACAGAGCGATGAAATAAAAAAGATTATAAGCTTCTTCCCACACCCCCCTGTCACATTTTCTCTTTCAGGATTGGTTAGTAGTTCTTCTCTTACAGTTAATTCTATGTTATCTGTAACCAATAACAAATCAAGGTTTTTGTTTATCAAATGATGTGTTCTATAACGTTATTTTTCAGAACGGAGAAGTGTCAATTTCACTGTTGTTACAAGTTTCCCACCGACTAGAGAAGATAACGAATTGCTTTGATCAGTTTGTAACTGCTCTTGTCGTATAGTTATAAAGCCTGAAAAAAAAATTGAAAGTTAGGGAAAATTATCTACTTTTTCCATGTTATTCGGTGCATTATTTAATTAAATATAAATTATTTAGTGCATTACTGCCATTGATACAAAAATCTAGGATTATGTGTCTGATATTCGAAAGAAAAAAATAATAATATTTGAGTATTTATGTTCATTTTTATTTGGTATTATAAACGAAACTAAATGTAAAAATTTGCATATCTTATGGATAATGTGGTTCGAGAGTGTAACAAGACCTGCACATCCCCAAGTGATTTACAATTTACAGTGGCACAAGCAGGGCTATAAAACAAAAACAAGTAATTATAAATAGATGTATACTGTGTCGAATTACGAGGTCGTGCAAATTCACCGACGTTGTATAGAGTTAAGGTAGAAAAAATGACAGAACATAAAGTTTTAGTGAAAACAAATATTTTAAATGTATTTATGGGATCTTAGAGAATACAAAAATCGAATCTGAGATTTTTTCGGTTGCAAAAAATATATTTTTAATTGACTGTTACTTTATAAAGCCTCCACGGCTGAAAGCGCGAGCATGTTTGGTGTGACGGGGATTCGAACCCGCGACCTTTTGATTACCTAACCTAAACATTGCTAAGTCGACTTCTTAGAAATCAAATCAAAAATTCAAATTTTTAAATAACATTTTTTTCTTACATCGTGTCTGCAGTGCCACCTTTTGACAAGTATTATCAATACAAAGATACCATAAAGAAATATTATGAACAATAAACGAGTTTCAATAAATACCTATATTCAAAAAACAGAAAATAGAATAAAACAGAATTTCAAACAATAACGATTATGTCTCAAACTGTGGTTCCTAGTGTATGTTATTTTTATGTAAAGAATAATACAGAATATTTGGTAGAAAACAATTATCCTACGAAATCAGGTTAAAATGCTCCACATTAAGCTTGGGTTAATTTTAAACTACTTTTTAGGATCGTAATATCGAATAGAACAATTGGGATTAGTCTCATTAAAATAATAGAATATATGAAAGAAATGTAGTACATCACAACTATTTAAGCCCAGCATGGCCAGGTGGTTAGGGTGCTCGATTCGTAATATGAGGGTTGCAGGTTGGAATCCCCGTCACACCAAACATGCTTGTTCCTTCAGCCATGGAGACGTTATAATGTGACGACCAATCCTACTATTCGTTAATAAAATTGTATTCCAAGAGATGGCGATAAGTTGTGATGACTAGCTGCCTTCCCTCTAGTCTTATACTGCTACATTTTGGACGGCTAGCGCAGATAGCCCTCGAGTAGCTTTGCGTGAAATTCAAAACCAAAGAAGCACAACTGTCTAAACTTCATTTTCATTCAAACTTGTCCAGTCACTGATATTCTAAAGTTAAATGATCAAAATGACAACAAAATGTCTTATAAGATTAAATTCACACGAATTTTTAAACCTATTTATTGCATAACAACGACTACGACAATTGGAAAATTAACTTAAACATAGATAACTGTTTTACCAATACGTTTGACCTGTGTGACCTTTAAAAGATATATTTTATTTAATTTAGATGCAAAGCATTATCGATATTTGTTTAGGCAAAAATACTAAAAAAAGAACGTTTTTTCGTACGCTGAATGGTACGATAACCTTCGGCTTCAGGAAGGTTCTTTAAGTTAATAAAAACGGAAATAATATATATTTTCTAGGTTCCATGAAATATACTAAAACAATAGAAATACTTGGAATTAACTTAGTGATAAAAACATGTTTTTATAATGACTTGAGAATTATCAGTGAGTATGTATATTTTGTAATACATTTGTTTGTTTGAAGATCAGAACAAAGATGCACAAAAGGTTATATGTGTTTTACCCACCGGGATGTGTGTTTTCTTATGTGTGTGCGCTTCTTTTTCTTATAGCAAAGCCACATCGGGCTATCTGCTCAGTCTACCGAGGGGAATCGAACCCCTGATCTCAGCGTTGTAAATCCGTATAGTTACCGCTGTACCAAGGGGGGGACCCTAGTAGTGTCATAACACATTTCCGTCACGCTCGTTATACAATGCTTTAATTTAAATACAAATACAGTTTTAAAATAAATGTATACAAAAGTAACTGATGCACTATTTCGTTATCTTAGCAATAACTCGTAAGAATTAAATATTCTACGTGATACGTTCCAAGTAGTCATAATATTGTTTCATAATGGTAGAGACCTAAACTGTCTGGTCTGTATACGTCAGGTAAGAACAAACAATGAATTTGTAATTTAAAAAGAAATCTCAGACGAGAGTCAAAACACTTATATGTTTATAATATATATATATATAAACACTGAAGAATATAACTGAAGTTTACACTGAAAACACTTGCGAATTAGAAACAACTGAATTAAAAATGCAAAAGTTAAATAAAATATATTCAAAATCACTATTTTTCTTCAAAATATGGAACGAAAATCAGTTTGACCATTTCTATCACATGTTTGACTAGATACGTAATCTGGGGGTCGCGGGTTCAAATCCATGTTACACCAAACATGCTCGCCTTTTCAGCCATGGGGATCATGTAGTCACATTATATGTGACGGTTAATCCCACGATTCGTTGGTAAAAGAGTAGCCCAAGAGTTGGCGGTGGGTGGTGATGACTATTTTCCTTCCCTCTAGTCTTACACTGCTAAATTAAGGCTAGCGCAGATAGCCTTCTAGGAACTATGCGCAAAATTCAAAACAAATGTTGATTAGTCCAAGACATCCGTTTCGCCATCTATTGACTAGTATTTACATTGCAGAATATTGCTACAGTAACATGCGTGGGAAAAGAAATCAAAGTAAACTCACTATTTTGACATCAAGTTATTATAACTGGTTTCTACATGTATTGAATTTGGATAGACTAAACCGTCTGACAAAATACAATTTGTTCTATCATTAAATTTGACTGCCTATAAAAACGTGTTAATGTTGGGTGTGCGGGTTTACTTTCTGTGTATTTTAAAATTTCACATTGAATACAACCTAGCCAAATGTACGTGTGTGTCATCCCGTAATAAATTTAACTTGGACAGCAGTAAGTCTGTAGATTTCGAATACTAAAACCAAGAGTTCGATTCCCTTTGCTGGACACAACAGAAAATTCAATGTGGCTTTGCTATAAAAAAAACACACGCTTGTAAAGGTTAAAATGCATATGTTTCATCAGTTGGGTATCTCGCTGTGAACAATATTTTCGTCATAAGCTCAATAATATCTCACGAAGTTCGGCCAGTTTAGGAGATTTGGGTGAAGCGTAAATTTATATATTAAACTAATAGTGAAAAATAACACTATAATAAAAAATTATGTTAAAACTTAAAGATAATAAAAATAGACATGTTAAATATTATAAGTCCAGTATTGTTAATGAGAACAATGATAATGTTAAACCTCGTTCGTCTCTTTGAAGTCAAAATGTGTTCGAAATTCACTCACTAAAACCACTTACTTTCAAAACTAAAACTGTATGATACATATTTCATGAAACAACCACATTAATAACCTTTATTAATAAACTCGTTTTTGATGTTTTATTCATTTATCCATTAAGTGCCGTCTAAAATTTCAATCAAAATTATTTAATGAAAGTAATATATATTTTTTTAAATGAACATATTCAAAACTACAGCACGCGCATTGAATAAATGAATGAAGAAAAATTGCATAATTCATATTAACTTTACGCCTGTAGGCTTTTCTTTTTTTTCTGTTTTGTTTTGTTGAGAGGCACTCATTTTACATACCAACTTGGCCTACTTTTAACTTTAACGATTTGCCACATGTAATGAATTCATTTTTCGAAGGCTGGTAGCGTTATATCTGAGGTACGGAAGGATTTACGTGTTTGGCGTTATAAAATAAAGTCCAATCATAAGTTAGTAAAGGAAACAAAACTAGAATATAGTATGTTCTAAACGATACCCGTATATTCCTCAATCTATATACTGTGTTAGGCTGTTATGAAGCAACTTTATTTATTTTTGTTAACGTTAAATATCCATTGAACGTGTGAAATATTATATTAAACTTAAACTTAATGAAATGCACACTTGTAGGTCTTTCCAGAAAATGACTCGTTAACTATAGAAACTAAACAGACTACACGCAGTTGTTTTTATCTTTAATATTTTCTATCAGTTTATGGTAGTTAAACACAAAACACAACTTTGCTTTAATAATAATTTACATAAGTACTTCCAAGTTTATTTATTAAATCTGTAGCGTGGTTGATTGTATTCGAGAGCCACTTTCTGCACATATCTATTGTTGTGATGTGTTCTTTGTAGACACTCCAATAAGAGTCATCGGGTGTACCCTACGGTAGCACTTATAAACAGACATTTATTGTCTTTACCTATAATATATTTTCAATATTCTTAAGGTTAAAAGAGACATATTTTACATCACACCTTCTATGCAAAAACACTATTCAATTTAAGTCCCAAGATTTCTAACACTATTATTCTGGCTTGTAGTAAGTTTATCAGGTCCATAATAGGAATTTCATGGTATTAAAATCCAAAGTATATAGGGATACTAATTCTGAAGAAAACACTGAAAAAGTAAACATGTTATTACACCTTTCATCGTTATTATGTGTTAGCATATCAAATAATTCTTGTTGAGTGAACACAGCTAATCATAGCTCAATAATATCACATGAATATCAACTGTGTAGAGAAAAATGAACTTATCTAACCATAACCTTTGTGTCTTGTATGTTATAAAGAACTGAATAATAGCAAAGAAAACCATATTTAATTAAAATTACATCGAACTGTTACAAACTGCATTCAACAGTATACACGTAAAATCATAAAACTCCCGTTCCCAGTGACTCAAAGGTAAGTCTGCAGGCTTGTGGCTGTGAAATGTTTCTATGCCCGTAGTTGGCACAGCCAACTTTGTAGCTCCGTGATTCACATGAACAAAACCATACCTAAACTCGTATACTTACACAAGAAGTAGAATCTAAATGTTGAGGTAATTCTTCAATCAAAATGTGAACATTTTAGATCATATTACAACACCAGTAGAAATCAACCATTAAACCTTTTCTGTAAAACCACAACAAAATTCAAGGTGGGACAGACAACTGCTTACTTCAGGCCAAAAAACCAAGAGTTGGAGTCAATTTGTGTAAAGTTACTACTAGATGGCACTGCAGTGTAATAAATTCAATTATCTACAAACTAGGACATCGTATCAATGTGCAATAAAAACTAAAGTATTCCCGCAGCAAACACATTAAAGTTTAACTACAGAAAAAAACATTTTAAATTAAAACATATGTATTTCAACTCACCCACCTCCATCACAGCTAGGAAATTTAAAGCTGTTTAAAAAACACACTAAAAATTTACAGATAAATTGGTAATTTTTAAGCTTAATGACTTCTGAGATTTATTTCATACACTGATGGCCAAAATCTTATGGTTAATGAACATAAGGAAAAAAATATGCATTTTGCGTTGTTAGACTCAACCACTTATTTAAGTAGAGCTTTGAAAGATGAAAATATGAAAAGGGAAAATAAAAATAAGGAAAGGGAAAATAAAAATAAAAAAACTTGTTTGGAATTTAATAGAAAAAATGTGAACGCTATGAAATTAGCCTAAATACTAGCTGGTCAAAAGTTTAAGACCACACTGAAACGAAGCGTTAATTGGTAAGCACGTAACGAAATTTAATCATTTGTTGACAGAGTTTGAACGTGGTATAATTGTTGAGCTGTAAAAAGCAAGGTCTCTCTCAACGTGTCATCACTGGTGAGATTGGGTGTAGTAAAACTATTGTTGTAAGTTTCTTAAAATACCCTTAAGGATGCGGAACGAGAATTTCAAGTTGTCGACCTAAGAAAATTTCGCTGGCGTTGAGCAGGAGGATTCGATGGGTTGTCCGGCAAGACACCAGCCGATCGTCGAACCAGATTAAGGCCCTTACGGACGCAGAATGCAGTTCAAGAACAATAAGACGGCATCTACGAGAGAAAGGCTTTTAAAACCGTAAACGTCTTTAAAGGTCACGCCTCCTTCCACAACACGAAACAGCTCGGTTAAACTTTGCTGAGAAGCACCAAACATGAGACATAGAAAAGTGGAAGAAGGTTTTGTTCTGTGAAGAGAAACCATTTAACCTGGATGGCCTAGATGGCTTCCAACGTTACTGGTACGATAAGGATATCCTACCAGGGACATTTTCTACACGACACATTGGAAGAGATTCCATCATGATCTGGGGCGCTTTCTCCTTCCATGGAACAATAAAGCTTCAGGTTATACAGGGGCGTCAAATAGCAGCTGGCTACATTGGCATGTTGGACAGAGCATTGACTGAAGGCTGTCGCTTGTGTAGAAATGACTGGATCTTTCAGCAGGACAACGCTGCAATCCACAATGCCCGCAGGACAAAGGACATTTTCTGGCGAATAACGTGATTATTTTGGACCATCCAGCGTGTTCGCTCAAACTGAACCCCATTGAAAATGTTTGGGGGTGGATGGTGAAGGAAGTCTATGAAAATGGACGTCAATTCCAAACAGTGCATGATCTTCGTGAAGCCATCTTCACCACTTGGAATGACATTCCAGCCAGCCTTCTGCAAACGTTATATCGACCATGCCAAAGCGAATGTTTGCAGTTATTCGCAATGACTGCCGTGCAACTCACTACTGAGACCTCTTGTTGGGCATTTCCTACCCTCTTTAGGACATCATTTTGGTATGGTCTTAAACTTTTAACCATATAGTATCTAGTCTAATTTCATAGTGTTTACATTTTTCCTATTAAATACTAAAAAACGTTTTTTTTTATTTTATTTTCCCTTTTCTTATTTTCATCTTTCGAATCTCTACTCAAATAAGTGGTCTAACAACGCAAAATGCATATTTTTTCTGTATGTTCATTGGCCTTAAGATTTTAACCAGCAGTGTATAACGGTCGCAATCATCAACTGATGCTGTGACCGAAATTCCCACTGTTTAAGCTAATAGCAGCACTTAAATAGCTGTAGTTACACATATACAAATTCTTTACTAATGCTGCACTATTATGTTTAAGTCCAGTCCATGTTTACCTTGAAAAAAATACGAGAGTAAGAATTTCTAGACAGACAAATAATTGAAATCTTTGTATAATTTGTTACTTTTTCAACACTTCTAATTCTCTTAAGCGATAGTAGATGACGCTGTAAAATTACTTCTGACGGAAGATCTGCTAAACAGATTCAAACTTAAACTTTTGGCTTGTTTCTGTGTTAAAGCTTTCAGTTTAGGAGATGGCGAGACACGTGTGGATCCGTCAGATATTGAAACAAATATTTCTCAGTCTTTAAACTGTGACTGTTAAATTTAGCAGCAGTAGTAGGTTACTGCTGAGTGACTGCCGTCTGGTCTGACTTGAAACTTTAAATTTTTAAATCAACAGTCTTGCAAGTTTATCGGGTCATACTGTGTATCCTATGATCGATGGTTCGTTTCCTGCTGTCACAAAGAATATTTGTTATCACAATTTCTGGCATGGGTACATTACAAGTGTAGCTATCAAATAATATTATTCAATCCAGATAACCCAAAACTCTCATCTCTCTGCCCTCCTGTTCTATCAGTTCAAAATTAGTGACGACTAATACAAGGATGAAATTGTGTCCCTTTGTACTCGGCCCGGCATGGCCAAGCGTCTTAAGGCGTGCGACTCGTAATCTGAGGGTCGGGGGTTCGCATCCCCGTCGCGCCAAACATGCTCGCCCTTTCAGCCGTGTTAGCATTATAAAGTGACGGTCAATCCCACTATTCGTAGGTAAAAGAGTAGCCCAAGAATTGGCGGTGGGTGGTGATGACTAGCTGCCTTCCCTCTAGTCTTACACTGCTAAAGTAGGGACGGCTACCACAGATAGCCCTCGAGTAGCTCTGTGCGAAATTCAAAAAACAAAAACAAACCCTTTGCACTCGTGTTAGAAACAAATGTTCATCCATTAACAAACAGTCTGGGTTCAGAAATAAATCACTAACGAAACTGACACGCTCCAAAAATACTTTGTTAAGTTTATGAGAGTTACACCTCATTAAGGTGATTTTCAACAGATTTTTAAAAGTACAATCTGTTTGCTTTTACTTATTTTAGTATATAGAGTTATTATTTCTTTATATAATAGTTTTTTAATTCTTTTAAAATCGTTATTTAGGTAAGGTTTCAGTTTTGAATAATTTTCCCATTTTTTATTTAAATTATAATACATTTCAAAACCTCTATTTGTATAAATTTACAAAAGTAAATTTGAGCAAATTCTAAGAATTCTCTAAGTTCCTTATATTATGCAGTTTAAAACTTATACATCTGATTGTTCGTGAGAAACAATTTTTAAGTTTTAAGCAAATTGGATACTGGATAAAACTTATATACAAATTTTATCATTGAAAATATAGATTTCAAGCAATTTCTCAGTTTCCATCGTTTCAAATAATTCGTCTTAATAATTTGGATTCTCTCTTTAATTCGCAGATTATTCTAAATTTCCATGAACAAGTTTACATTTCTGGAATTATTTTTGTTCAAAAAGGACAGCGTGACTCAGTGAGCTTGTACTTTGGAATCATAGTTGGATGGTTGCAAGTACCTGGTTGATGCACGTTACACTGCTGTATTCTCGAATAAGATTTCTGTCCAACATGTTCCAATCTACCCAGCTGCATGATGGATCCATTCGTTCGGTTCTTGTCAGTCAGTTTGGTTTATTATAACACAGCAAGGTTTTACCTTTCAGACCTTTGTGTTCTAATAATTTGCTGTCTTCAAGCAAAGACGGAGCTGGCGGTGGGTGGTGATGACTAGCTGCCTTCCCTCTAGTCTTACACTGCTAAATTAGGGTCAGCTAGCGCTGATAGCCCTCGAGTAGCTTTGCGCACAATTCAAAAAAGCAAACAAAACAAATAATATAATTGTTTCGTAAACCAATAAACACACATTACTATTTATAATTTATAACGCATAAAGGACGAAAAAAATTCTCCTTTCTGGGCATTTTATTGTTTTGTAATAAGTGACAAACTTATAAGCTTGGAAATTATCTAAACTATATATATATATTGTAGCCGAGTGATATGAGAATAATACAAGAGAATATTCCACCTAATTATATAATCTGGTTGGATTTAAACATTATATGTTGGAATTTCGAAAATGAAAGGAGTATTTGATTTTACATTTGTTGTATACTGTATTCCAAATTTTCAGTTTGTTCTACAAGCAGGTAACAATAGTCACTTCGCCAATTGGAGCGTTATTCAGAAATTTGATTTTTTATTTTCTGTGTTATAACATAAACAGTAACTGTAGATAAAATGAAAGAAAACAATAAATAAACTCATACGTATCAGAGGTCATTTCATGGAGTTGAACATGAATTTTTCTGCACGTCACAAGGGTGACTAACTTACATTTAGAACAAAGAAAACAGCATCATTAACCTTTAACAGGATAAACTGCTCAAGGAAGATAAACCCTAAATCAGATATGTTCTTTCTTCTGTAAATTACAACCAATCTACTTGTTAGCACTATTTGTTTTTGTCTCGAAACAGAATAAAAACTTACGTCTTTTGTTTTTGAAACAAAAATATAATTAACTATTGTTGACAGATGGCGCTAATCAATTTGTTGCTGGTTGAAAGGGAAAATTTGCAGGAATTTAGCTGGAAAATGTTATCCTTGAGTTATAATAATTGTTTGTAATTAGGCACCAAGCTACACAACGTGCTAGTAGAAGGTATACTGATGTAGTTGTACATGAAATAAAAAAAATTATAATAATGTATTTATATTGTATCTCAAGACGGCTGGTTTGGTATTAAAACTTTTATTAAAATGAAAAAAATATATGAAAAAAACTTTAATTAAAATAATTTCTAATCACGAATTATTAATGTTTCTATAGTTACTCTATTACATTTATACGGATGAATTTCTTTCTATCGACTTGTAGGACAATTGAAAATAATACATTTGATATAAGAATTAAAAAAAAATTTGCCCGATATGGTCAGGCAGTTAAAGATATCGACTCGTAATCCGAAGGTCACGGGTTCGAATCTCCGTCACACCAAACATGCTCGTCCTTTCAGCGATGGGGACGTTATTATGGAACGGTCACTCCCACTGTTCGTTAGTAAAACAGTAGCCCAACAATTGACGGTGGGTGGTGATGACTAGCTGCCTTGCCTCTAGTCTTAGACTGCTAAATTAGGGACGGCTAGCGCAGTTAAACCTCGTATAGTTTTGCGCGAAGCAAACCAAACTGAAAAATATTGAGACTGGTATAATTACTAACAGTGCAATCTAGCGTTTGTTTTTTGATGCATTAAAATACGATTTTATTATATTGTAATTATAAAACTTATGAAACTTTTGGCATACAAGAATTTCATATCAAATGTCGAATACCTTAACACTCCTACGAAAAGTGGGGCCTAATGTTAAAAAGTTAAATTAGCTTCGTTATAAAAAGAGGAATGTACATCAGTGGATGGATACTGAGTTTGAATTACATTTTTACCTTCTTCCTTAAGAATACGGTTTAAAATATTGTGTATGATTTACACCGTGAGTAGAATGTTTTAGTTACCAAATACATTGAAGAGTAATATATACTAATTATATTTTCTTTATAACTAGTACGTTTTCTTGGAATTTAAAATCACGTTTTGTAAAATCATTGTTATGGATGCTACGTATATGGCTGTTGAACGTGTTAACATGTTTCTACTCATTGAGGTAGTCAATTTGACTGTGTAACATGTAATGAACTATTACCGTTGGTTTTGCACCCCAGCGGCTCAGCAGTACGTCTGCGGATTTACAACGCTAAAAACTGGTTTCGATACCTATGGTGGGCAGAGCACAGATAACCCATTGTGTAGCTTTGTGCTTAATTCTAAACAACAACACTCGTTGATTTTAAATAAAAAACAAGCATATGGTGTACAGTTAAGTGTTCTATAAATAAGTTAATAGTGCTAAACTATGATCCTGTTTATTTTTTTGTAAATTGTAATATTTGTATTAAGTGTTCTATAAATAAGTTAAAACTGCTAAACAATGTTTTTGTTTGTAAATGTAATATTTGTATATTTTAAAAAAAATTATACATTAAGCTTACAAAATAAAGCAGATAGTTTTATATCTCGAATATGACGATTCAGTCATAAAACATAAAGTTAGTGTTAAATGTATAATTTGTGCTCTATGTTTAAGTGCTCAATAGTTGTTAAATGAAAACAAAATGTGATGATAAGTCAATGTTATTAAACAACTTGAAACAATCAGTTGGGGAATGACAGAAGCTTCCTGAAGAGCTCAATGATTTTGACAAAACAGATGAATCATAGGACCGTTAAAATATTGATGTGTATTATTTACTACCGCTAATTTCTGATCAAATCAAGCTACACACGTACATTAGAGCTTAAAGTTAAGCCAGTAATATGTATGGCTAATTTAACATACAGTTTCACCTGAAGAGATTATAATGAACTTATTCTCACTGTTAGCGATATTTCAAACCTTAATCACATAAGGTTCGACCAGCTTAGAAGTTTCAAGTTAGTCCTAAGTCCTTGTATAAACACTGCAAAACAAAAACATATAACGAAAACCAAAACTACCGAAATAGTTGTGTTATTTATATCAAACGATTTAACCAGTACCGAAAAAGAAACTAATATTAAAGAAAGCATGTAATGTAAATGACTTATAAAACACATAAAAACTAGTTATTGACTTCATAAACTATCACCAGTTGGTTATCTCTTGAAAACACTTACACAAGTGTATACTTCAAATTGTGTATAAATCTCTAACAGCGAAAACACCGACGTTTAAAAAATTAAAAATAAATTAATAACAAAATCGGAAAATAAACATTAAAATATATGATGCTTTAACTAAAATAAGTAATTTAACTGTAATAGAAAGAATAATAGTTTGTAATCATACTATGAGTTCTATTTAACACAAATAATTTCACTTGAATAATATTCTGTAATTATGTTTGTTTTACTGACGGCAGTGTCAGAAGTAACGTATAGAGATGAATGTTAAGTGTGCTTGTTTTTGTATTTCGTGCAAAGCTACACAAGGGCTATCTGCGTTAGCCCTCCCTAATTTAGTAGTGTAAGACCAGACGGAAGGCAGTTAGTCATCACCACTCCCCGCCAATTCTTGGACTACTCTTTTACCAATAAATAGTTTGATTGACCGTCATGTTATAACGCCTTCACGGCTGAAAGGGCGAGCATGCTTGGTGTGACGGAGATCCGAACCCGCGACCCTCGGATAACGAGTCGAGTGTCCCTAATTGTTAAGAAGTAGCCGAAATGTATAAGTTGTAACAATATACGAAAAGCAACAATGATAAGATTTAAACAAAGTAACAACAATGGTAAATATAACAATTAAAGTAGCTACAAAGGCTAAAGCAGCTTCAATAATGATGCAATGTTATATTGTAGAAGGAACCGTTATACATATTGTGTTAATTAGAATGAGAAACTAACAGATGAGGCCAACTAATAAAACACTGTAGTCGTATTAAATATGTTAAAGAAAACCTTATAAATATTTAAAACATTAAAGTGTTAAAATGATAGCTTGTAAAGGTCGTGACACTGTAAGATCGTTAGAAGGAAAGTTATTGGGTCTCTCACACCATTGAATAAAATGTGGTTGGAGAAACCCACTTTGTCCATGAAATCTTTCAACACTGAATAAATTATTTTCTGCCTAATAAGATATTATTTGTAAACATTTTGTAGCATTACTTGGAGTAACAGGAAACGGTTTGGTTTGTTCTGAAATTAGCGCAAAGCTATTCAAGGGCTATCTGTGCTAGCCGTCCATAATTATAACTGGTATGTTTAGTTCAAAGTGCGTTAACTTATTAAGTTCAACGTAGATCCAAATAACCTCTCAAAAAATACTTAGTATAATGGAAATTATAAACACTTCTAATTAAAAAGCCTACTTGAATAGATAAACGTAGCAGATTGCCTGATTATTTCCACTGGTACGAAAAGATTCCTGAAAATGGTATTTAATATATTTCACGGTTTACATTTAAGGTATCCAACTTTATAATTAGCAATTTTACAAATTGGTTACATTAAAAAACAAGTAGTTAAAAGAGTTGTTCTATAAACATAATATCTAGCAATCTTTAATTAATGCTTATATATTTACCTATATTCTTTGTTTAGGAAAGTTAATTATAGAATACGGTAATTAACTTATTCGCTCATGACTTTATCATTTACGAACTTTAGTTATTTATTTTAATTCATGGTAGTTTCACAAGAGCTGATTTTTTGCGTTATTTAATAAGAGTTTGGAAGTAACAGTAGTGTTTGTGATGTTTTCACAGAGAAATTCCTAAGTTGTATTAAATAATAATTACTATGCAAACAAATAGAGTTCGGAACTAGGTCCGGCATGAACAGGTGGGTTAAGGCTATCTGTATTAAACAGGTTCATATTTTAAGTTGTTTTTTTTTCGACACACTGTCATCTTGGAATGTATTTTACTGTATTTATTTCAATAGTGTACATTCTGTGATTGTGTTATTAAAGGTACTGAGTACCCCATACCTGAATTATTGTCTATCAACAGTGTACATTCTGTGATTGTGTTATTAAAGGTAGTGAGTACCCCATACCTGAATTATTGTCTATCAATAGTGTACATTCTGTGATTGTGTTATTAAAGGTAGTGAGTACCCCATACCTGAATTATTGTCTATTAACAGTGTACATTCTGTGATTGTGTTATTAAAGGTAGTGAGTACCCCATACCTGAATTATTGTCTATCAATAGTGTACATTCTGTGATTGTGTTATTAAAGGTAGTGAGTACCCCATACCTGAATTATTGTCTATTAACAGTGTACATTCTGTGATTGTGTTATTAAAGGTAGTGAGTACCCCATACCTGAATTATTGTCTATTAACAGTGTACATTCTGTGATTGTGTTATTAAAGGTAGTGAGTACCCCATACCTGAATTATTGTCTATTAACAGTGTACATTCTGTGATTGTGTTATTAAAGGTAGTGAGTACCCCATACCTGAATTATTGTCTATCAATAGTGTACATTCTGTGATTGTGTTATTAAAGGTACTGAGTACCCCATACCTGAATTATTGTCTATCAATAGTGTACATTCTGTGATTGTGTTATTAAAGGTAGTGAGTACCCCATACCTGAATTATTGTCTATCAATAGTGTAGATTCTGTGATTGTGTTATTAAAGGTACTGAGTACCCCATACCTGAATTATTGTCTATTAACAGTGTACATTCTGTGATTGTGTTATTAAAGGTAGTGAGTACCCCATACCTGAATTATTGTCTATCAATAGTGTACATTCTGTGATTGTGTTATTAAAGGTACTGAGTACCCCATACCTGAATTATTGTCTATCAATAGTGTACATTCTGTGATTGTGTTATTGAAGGTAGTGAGTACCCCATACCTGAATTATTGTCTATCAATAGTGTAGATTCTGTGATTGTGTTATTAAAGGTACTGAGTACCCCATACCTGAATTATTGTCTATCAATAGTGTACATTCCGTGATTGTGTTATTAAAGGTAGTGAGTACCCCATACCTGAATTATTGTCTATCAATAGTGTACATTCTGTGAGTGTGTTATTAAAGGTAGTGAGTACCCCATACCTGAATTATTGTCTATCAATAGTGTACATTCTGTGATTGTGTTATTAAAGGTAGTGAGTACCCCATACCTGAATTATTGTCTATCAATAGTGTACATTCTGTGATTGTGTTATTAAAGGTAGTGAGTACCCCATACCTGAATTATTGTCTATCAATAGTGTACATTCTGTGATTGTGTTATTAAAGGTAGTGAGTACCCCATACCTGAATTATTGTCTATCAATAGTGTACATTCTGTGATTGTGTTATTAAAGGTACTGAGTACCCCATACCTGAATTATTGTCTATCAACAGTGTACATTCTGTGATTGTGTTATTAAAGGTAGTGAGTACCCCATACCTGAATTATTGTCTATCAATAGTGTACATTCTGTGATTGTGTTATTAAAGGTAGTGAGTACCCCATACCTGAATTATTGTCTATCAATAGTGTACATACTGTGATTGTGTTATTAATGGTAGTGAGTACCCCATACCTGAATTATTGTCTATCAATAGTGTACATTCTGTGATTGTGTTATTAAAGATACTGAGTACCCCATACCTGAATTATTGTCTATCAATAGTGTACATTCTGTGATTGTGTTATTAAAGGTAGTGAGTACCCCATACCTGAATTATTGTCTATCAATAGTGTACATTCTGTGATTGTGTTATTAAAGGTAGTGAGCACCCCATACCTGAATTATTGTCTATCAATAGTGTACATTCTGTGATTGTGTTATTAAAGATACTGAGTACCCCATACCTGAATTATTGTCTATCAATAGTGTACATTCTGTGATTGTGTTATTAAAGGTAGTGAGTACCCCATACCTGAATTATTGTCTATCAATAGTGTACATACTGTGATTGTGTTATTAAAGGTAGTGAGTACCCCATACCTGAATTATTGTCTATTAACAGTGTACATTCTGTGAGTGTGTTATTAAAGGTACGTACATTCTGTGATTGTGTTATTAAAGGTAGTGAGTACCCCATACCTGAATTATTGTCTATCAATAGTGTACATTCTGTGATTGTGTTATTAAAGGTAGTGAGTACCCCATACCTGAATTATTGTCTATCAATAGTGTACATTCTGTGATTGTGTTATTAAAGGTACTGAGTACCCCATACCTGAATTATTGTCTATCAATAGTGTACATTCTGTGATTGTGTTATTAAAGGTAGTGAGTACCCCATACCTGAATTATTGTCTATCAATAGTGTACATTCTGTGATTGTGTTATTAAAGGTAGTGAGTACCCCATACCTGAATTATTGTCTATCAATAGTGTACATTCTGTGATTGTGTTATTAAAGGTAGTGAGTACCCCATACCTGAATTATTGTCTATCAATAGTGTACATTCTGTGATTGTGTTATTAAAGGTACTGAGTACCCCATACCTGAATTATTGTCTATCAATAGTGTACATTCTGTGATTGTGTTATTAAAGGTAGTGAGTACCCCATACCTGAATTATTGTCTATCAATAGTGTACATTCTGTGATTGTGTTATTAAAGGTACTGAGTACCCCATACCTGAATTATTGTCTATCAATAGTGTACATTCTGTGATTGTGTTATTAAAGGTAGTGAGTACCCCATACCTGAATTATTGTCTATCAATAGTGTACATTCTGTGTTATTAAATTGTACCCCATACCTGAATTATTGTCTATCAAAGGTATTCTGTGATTGTGTTATTAAAGGTAGTGAGTACCCCATACCTGAATTATTGTCTATCAATAGTGTACATTCTGTGATTGTGTTATTAAAGGTAGTGAGTACCCCATACCTGAATTATTGTCTATCAATAGTGTACATTCTGTGATTGTGTTATTAAAGGTAGTGAGTACCCCATACCTGAATTATTGTCTATCAATAGTGTACATTCTGTGATTGTGTTATTAAAGGTAGTGAGTACCCCATACCTGAATTATTGTCTATCAATAGTGTACATTCTGTGATTGTGTTATTAAAGGTAGTGAGTACCCCATACCTGAATTATTGTCTATCAATAGTGTACATTCTGTGATTGTGTTATTAAAGGTAGTGAGTACCCCATACCTGAATTATTGTCTATCAATAGTGTACATTCTGTGATTGTGTTATTAAAGGTAGTGAGTACCCCATACCTGAATTATTGTCTATCAATAGTGTACATTCTGTGATTGTGTTATTAAAGGTACTGAGTACCCCATACCTGAATTATTGTCTATCAATAGTGTACATTCTGTGATTGTGTTATTAAAGGTAGTGAGTACCCCATACCTGAATTATTGTCTATCAATAGTGTACATTCTGTGATTGTGTTATTAAAGGTACTGAGTACCCCATACCTGAATTATTGTCTATCAATAGTGTACATTCTGTGATTGTGTTATTAAAGGTAGTGAGTACCCCATACCTGAATTATTGTCTATCAATAGTGTACATTCTGTGATTGTGTTATTAAAGGTAGTGAGTACCCCATACCTGAATTATTGTCTATCAATAGTGTACATTCTGTGATTGTGTTATTAAAGGTAGTGAGTACCCCATACCTGAATTATTGTCTATCAATAGTGTACATTCTGTGATTGTGTTATTAAAGGTAGTGAGTACCCCATACCTGAATTATTGTCTATCAATAGTGTACATTCTGTGATTGTGTTATTAAAGGTAGTGAGTACCCCATACCTGAATTATTGTCTATCAATAGTGTACATTCTGTGAGTGTGTTATTAAAGGTAGTGAGTACCCCATACCTGAATTATTGTCTATCAATAGTGTACATTCTGTGATTGTGTTATTAAAGGTACTGAGTACCCCATACCTGAATTATTGTCTATCAATAGTGTAGATTCTGTGATTGTGTTATTAAAGGTAGTGAGTACCCCATACCTGAATTATTGCCTATCAATAATGTACATTCTGTGATTGTGTTATTAAAGGTAGTGAGTACCCCATACCTGAATTATTGTCTATCAATAGTGTACATTCTGTGATTGTGTTATTAAAGGTAGTGAGTACCCCATACCTGAATTATTGTCTATCAATAGTGTACATTCTGTGATTGTGTTATTAAAGGTAGTGAGTACCCCATACCTGAATTATTGTCTATCAATAGTGTACATTCTGTGATTGTGTTATTAAAGGTAGTGAGTACCCCATACCTGAATTATTGTCTATCAATAGTGTACATTCAATAGTGTACATTCTGTGATTGTGTTATTAAAGGTAGTGAGTACCCCATACCTGAATTATTGTCTAGCAATAGTGTACATTCTGTGAGTGTGTTATTAAAGGTAGTGAGTACCCCATACCTGAATTATTGTCTATCAATAGTGTACATTCTGTGAGTGTGTTATTAAAGGTAGTGAGTACCCCATACCTGAATTATTGTCTATCAATAGTGTACATTCTGTGATTGTGTTGTTAAAGGTACTGAGTACCCCATACCTGAATTATTGTCTATCAATAGTGTAGATTCTGTGATTGTGTTATTAAAGGTACTGAGTACCCCATACCTGAATTATTGTCTATCAATAGTGTACATTCTGTGATTGTTTTATTAAAGGTAGTGAGTACCCCATACCTGAATTATTGTCTATCAATAGTGTACATTCTGTGATTGTGTTATTAAAGGTAGTGAGTACCCCATACCTGAATTATTGTCTATCAATAGTGTACACTCTGTGATTGTGTTATTAAAGGTACTGAGTACCCCATACCTGAATTATTGTCTATCAATAGTGTACATTCTGTGATTGTTTTATTAAAGGTAGTGAGTACCCCATACCTGAATTATTGTCTATCAATAGTGTACATTCTGTGATTGTGTTATTAAAGGTACTGAGTACCCCATACCTGAATTATTGTCTATCAATAGTGTACATTCTGTGATTGTGTTATTAAAGGTACTGAGTACCCCATACCTGAATTATTGTCTATATAATTCATTCTTCATACATCATACCATAAACTCAATTACTGAAAGTTTTGTAGAAAACAATTCTCACAGTGCCAAGTTTATTTGTAGATACGCAATCTGAACATATGTTTGACATTTCGTTATATATCTATAGCCTACGTTAGATAGACCTTGGAAAGTTTCAATAACCTTTCTTTATAATAGCATAAAATACTGAATTCACCTGGTAGTTCTACAGAGTATTTAAATGGAACATATATGTGATCTTTGTTGAAAGATCTGTATAGTTAACAGTAAATCATATTTTTTCAGCGTAAAATTCACAAATATTCTTAATATATATATATCGTTATAAGCAAAAACAAGCCCAAACAAAAGTAAAAAACGCTGTACCAATTGAAGTATTTCCAGGATATGGGCTACAATGTGGAATATAAAAAATATATCCTACGTTTTGTAGGTGACTGTGGAAGTAGGGCCCACATTACTACTAGCACTTATAATGACATACCAATAAATATTACTTGACTTTATCTAAAGATATGTCATTAAACAGATACCATATACAATGTCAATATTTCATATTGCCAGACGCTTAATGAATTTTAAAGTATATTTATTATTAAAATTTTGTGAAAATTTCATTTAAACATTTAGACAGAAAATAATTTTAATAAACTGTGTTTGGAACAATTTTCCTTCCTAGTTGAGTTGTTTTTTAAAAATTTCTTCAACAGTTGATTATATATAATATAATAATATATATAATATATATATAATATATATAATTTTGTTTTAATAATAATTTAAACTTTCTCTTATTTACACCTTATTTATAATTCAAAACTAGGTTTCCTTATTCATACTGTTTGTGACACAATGAATTTAGAGACTCCCAATGTTAGTGAAACATTTGCGATGGTTGTTGATGTATATCTGTGTGTTTTAATTTAAATGTAAATTGTCTCACAGTAAATGGAGAATATAATAATTTATTAATACTTTTATGTCCTAAATGTTTCTAATTTGATCTTTAATATCAGAAGTTTATTGAACTGAAGGTGGGATGGAACATTAATTCTGACCAATTACGCCCTCTCAAATCTTTATTGTGAACCTAACCTTACAATTTTCGTTTTTTAACTTAATTACAAAGAATGATTATTTATCGTATCTTCAGACCATATGATGTATATTTATATTAATTTGAACTGGAGTTACCATTAATATAGAATTTTAACAAGAAAGATTATAAAAAATTGCACATAAATCACATATGTAGATACATATGTAGATATGTTCTTTTATACATACGTCACACTTGGAGATAGGTTGGTCATGCTATTTTGCACATAAGTCCCATTTATAGATGTGATGATGTGGCCCAGCATGGCCGGGTGGGTTAAGGCACTCTTCGTAATCTGATGGTTGCGGGTTTGAATCCCAGTTGCACCAAACATGCTCTCCCTTTCAGCCACAAGGGTGTTATGATGTGACAGTCAATCCCACTATTCGTTGGTAAAAGAGTAGCCCAAGAGTTGGCGGTGGGTGGTGATGACTAACTGCCTTCCCTCTAGACTTACACTGCTAAATTAGGGACGGCTAGTACAGATAGCCCTCGAGTTGCTTTGTGCGAAATTCAAAAACAAAACAAAAACAAACAGATGTGTTGCTAATGTTCTATTACACATACCTCACACTTGTGGATATATAACTAATGTAGTTTTACTAACTTATTAAGGTTTATATGATATTATGGAGCATTTTTAACCAGGAAGTTGTATTTTGGGTAAAGATTCTATTTCTCTAAACACAAAGAAAATTAGATAGTTTTATATACTTTTAATTTTATATTGTTAATCGAACACACGGACTCATAATATTAGTCAACAAAACTGAAAACTTTTACTTTTAATCTGGAACATTTTCCGTTTCCCACTGTTCTTGAGTAATCTGAAGGTCGCGAGTTCAAATCCCCGGCACACCAAACATGCTCGCCATTTCAGCCATGGGGCATTATAATGTGACGGTGAAGCAAACTATTCGTTGGTGAAAGAGTAGCCCAAGAGTTGGCGGTGGGCGGTAATGAGTAGCTGCTTTCCCTTACACTGCTAAATTATGGACGGCTAGCACAGATAGCCCTTGAATAGCTTTGCGCTAATTTCAGAACAAACCAAACCGTTTCCCGTTACTCCAAGTAATGCTAATAGATGTTTACGAATAACATCTTATTTGGTAGCAAATCATTTATTCAGTGTTGAAAGATTTCATGGACAAAGTGGGTTTCTCCAACCACATTTTATTCAATGGTGTGAGAGACCCAATAACTTTCCTTCTAACGATCTTACAGTGTCACGACCTTTACAAGCTATCATTTTAACACTTTAATGTTTTAAATATTTATAAGGTTTTCTTTAACATATTTAATACGACTACAGTGTTTTATTAGTTGGCCTCATCTGTTGGTTTCTCATTCTAATTAACACAATACGTATAACGGTTCCTTCTACAATATAACATTGCATCATTATTGAAGCTGCTTTAGCCTTTGTAGCTACTTTAATTGTTATATTTACCATTGTTGTCACTTTGTTTAAATCTTACCATTGTTGCTTTTCGTATATTTTTACAACTTATACATTTCGGCTATTTTTTAACAATTAGGGGCACTCGACTCGTTATCCGAGGGTTGCGGGTTCGGATCTCCGTCACACCAAGCATGCTCGCCCTTTCAGCCGTGAAGGCGTTATAACATGACGGTCAATCTCACTATTCGTTGGTAAAAGAGTAGTCCAAGAATTGGCGGGGAGTGGTGTTGACTAGCTGTCTTCCGTCTGGTCTTACACTACTAAATTAGGGAGGGCTAACGCAGATAGCCCTTGTGTAGCTTTGCACGAAATACGAAAACAAACAAAAAAAACAAGCACACTTAACATTCATCTCTATACGTTACTTCTGACACTGCCGTCAGTAAAATAAACATAATTACAGAATATTATTCAAGTGAAATTATTTGTGTTAAATAGAACTCATAGTATGATTACAAACTATTATTCTTTCTATTACAGTTAAATTACTTATTTTAGTTAAAGCATCATATTTTAATGTTTATTTTCCGATTTTGTTATTAATTTATTTTTAATTTTTTAAACGTCGGTGTTTTCGTTGTTAGAGATTTATACACAATTTGAAGTATACATTTCTGTAAGTGTTTTCAAGAGATAACCAACTGGTGATAGTTTATGAAGTCAATAACTAGTTTTTATGTGTTTTATAAGTCATTTACATTACATGCTTTCTTTAATATTAGTTTCTTTTCGGTACTGGTTAAATCGTTTGATATAAATAACACAACTATTTCGGTAGTTTTGGTTTTCGTTATATGTTTTTTGTTTTGCAGTGTTTATACAAGGACTTAGGACTAACTTGAAACTTCTAAGCTGGTCGAACCTTATGTGATTAAGGTTTGAAATATCGCTAACAGTGAGAATAAGTTCATTATAATCTCTTCAGGTAAAACTGTATGTTAAATTAGCCATACTTATTACTGGCTTAACTTTAAGCTCTAATGTACGTGTGTAGCTTGATTTGATCAGAAATTAGCGGTAGTAAACAATACATATCAATATTTTAACGGTCCTACGATTCAACTCTTTTGTCAAAATAATTGAGCTCTTCAGAAAGCTTCTGTGATTCCCCAACTGAATGTTTCAAGTTGTTTAATACCATTGATTTATCATCACATTTTCTTTTCATTTAACAACTATTGAGCACTTAAAATTGTGAGACTCAAATATAGAGCACAAATTATACATTTAACACTAACTATATGTTACATGACTGAATCGTCATATTCGAGAAATAAAAGTATCTGCTTTATTTTGTAAGCTTAATATATAATTTTTTTTAAAATATACAAATATTACATTTACAAACAAAAACATTGTTTAGCAGTTTTAACTTATTTATAGAACACTTAATACAAATATTACAATTTACAAAAAAATAAACAGGATCATAGTTTAGCACTATTAACTTATTTATAGAACACTTAACTGTACACCATATGCTTGTTTTTTATTTAAAATCAACGAGTGTTATTGTTTAGAATTAAGCACAAAGCTACACAATGGGTTATCTGTGCTCTGCCCACCATAGGTATCGAAACCAGTTTTTAGCGTTGTAAATCCGCAGACGTATTGCTGAGCCACTGGGGTGCAAAACCAACGGTAAAAGTTCATTACATGTTATACAGTCAAATTGACTACCTCAATGAGTAGAAACACGTTAACACGTTCAACAGCCATATACGTGGCAACCATAACAATGATTTTACAAAACGTAATTTTAAATTCCAAGAAAACGTACTATTTATAAAGAAAATATAATTAGTATATATTACTCTTCAATGCATTTGGTAATTAAAACATTTTACTCACGGTGTAAATCATACACAATATTTTAAACCGTATTCTTAAGGTACAAGGTAAAAATGTAATTGAAACTCAGTATCCATCCACTGATGTACATTCCTCTTTTTATAACGAAGCTAATTTAACTTTTTCAGGTATTCGACATTTTATATGAAATTTTTGTATGCCAAAAGTTTCATAAGTTTTATAATTGCGATATAATAAAATCTTATTTTAATGCATCAAAAAACAAACGCTAAGTTGCACTATTAGTAATTATACCAGTCTTAATTTTTTTTAATTTGGTTTGCTTTGAATTTTGCGCAAAACTACACGAGGTCTAACTGCGCTAGCCGTACCTAATTTAGCAGTGTAAGACTAGAGGGAAGGCAGCTGTTGGGCTAGTCTTTTACTAACGAATAGTGCGATTGACCGTAAAATTATAACGTCTCTACGGCTGAAAAAGCGAGCATGTTTGGTGCAACGGGGATTCGAACCCGTGACCCTCAGATAACGAGTTGAACGCCTTAACCCACCTGGCCATGCCGGACCTCCATTAAACGTACACTGAAGTACCAATGTTTGTTTGTTTTTTTGAATTTCGCACAAAACTATCTTCGTCAGCCGTCCCTTATTTAGCAGTGTAAGACTAGAGGGAAGGAAGCTATTCATCATCACTCACCGTCAACTGTTGGGCTACTCTTTTACTAAGGAATACTGGAAGTGACCGTCACATAATAACGCCCCCACGACTGAAAGGACGAGTCGAATACCTTAACTACCTGACCATGCCGGGCAAATTTTTTAAGACTTATATCAAATGCTTTATTCTCAATTTTCCTACAAGTCGATACAAAGAAATTGATCCGTATAAATGTAATAGAGTAACTACAGAAACATTAATAATTCGTGATTAGAAATTATTTTAATTAAAGTTTTTCATATTTGTTTTTTCATTTTAATAAAAGTTTTAATACCATACCAGCCGTCTTGAGATACAATATTAATAATTAAAAAATACGTCATTATAAGATTTTTTCTTTCATGTACAGTTGCATCAGTATACTTTCTAATTTCTTATCTACTTTCTTAAACCACTCTGTATAGCGCAGATAGCCCTCGAGTAGCTTTGCGCGAAATTCAAAAGAAAAAAAAAAGTCCCGAACTATAGTCATTTGTACAGGGATATACAGAAAGAAAAAAAACACAGGGTCATTAAGGTTTGTATATTAGTATTTCGTATTTTTGGCGAGAACATTAATCTGATCTACTGGACACGGTCAGTCAGCAGTGTCATGGCGCTCACTAAGTGAATCCAACGGATGAACTGGTACACTTATTACACATCCAAAACACAACCGCAGGTCCAACCCATGCTTAGATCGTTAAACCTGTTTATTGTTTAATGAAAATATTGGTAGAAACAGAATTAGCAAAAGTGGGAAAACTAATAATGGGTCTTTATATATCATTAGAACTGAAACTTGGTTCTCGAACTAAGGTCTATTTTCATAACGAACAGCGTTATAATGTCACGGTCAATCCCACTATTCGTTGGTAAAAGAGAAGCCCAAGAGTTGGCGGTGGGTGGTGATGACTAGCTGCCTTCCCTCTAGTCTTACACTGATAAATTAGGGACGGCTAGCACAGATAGCCCTCGAGTAGCTTTGTGCGAAATTCCAAAAACAAACAAACAAATCATAACGAACAAAACAGCTCAAATAAGACGGGGACAGTCGTATCAAAGAAGAATATTTATTGAATTTGAGAATTGTAAATATGTAAGATAAACCAAGGTTATTATATTACCCACAATTATTTCCAAATGTTCATGACTTCAAATTCCGGCATTCATACTTATGTGGCCTGTTTGATCATTAAGGTACTAAAATGACGCTGTTAGTTTCCTTTGTCTATTAATTCAGATAAAAAAATTGTCATGTAACATACTGTGTATTAGATTTCATAAACATTTAGTGTGTTGAAAATACACTGTATGTCGAAACCGTTGCGAGACAGCAAGCCAAGACTTATTTTTTTTTAAACACAATAAACATTAATACTCTTTATTGTGTTGTGAGCCACAATCTAACCAAGTCACAATATTAAATATTTGAGACCGTGTATGTGTATTTTTTCTTATACCAAAGCCACATCGGGCCATCTGCTGTTTCTACCAAGAAGAATCGAACCCCTGATTTTAGCGTTGTAAATCCACAGACTTACTGCTGTCCCAGGGGAGACCATTTGAGACGCTTGTTTATGTTATATATATATATATAAACATTTGTGGAACTAGATATCTTTTTCTAAGTCACTATAGCCGAAGAATAATAAAGAAATGCATTACGTTACGATTTCCTTGTCTAAAAGCAAAGCCATATTGGACTATTTGATGCGTTCAATGAGAGGAATCGATCCCGGATTTTACCCTTATAAATACGCAGACGTACTGATTAATTCATGGAGCGTGTTATTTCAATAACGGGGGGTAATTTTATATTTAATTATTACAAATGTACTTCTAAAAGCTACGTGTAGTTGAAGTTCACACAAGTATTTCGATTTTCTATGATGACATATTTTACTCCCTGAATGGTTTTAGTTTTGTGAATCACTGTCTGTAGATTGGTATGCTGTTTTGAAATAACTAGGCTTTCGCAACAAGCGTGAAAAATGAACTTCGGGGTTTCTGTGATATTACACAATATTTCCCACGATACTGAAGCTTACGTACTATGACATTAACTATACATCTTAACTTTGACAGGACTAGCAGGGTGCCACTATATTTAAATACGGTTCGCAAAATATTCTCAGTTTTTTAGATAGTTTGTCTTATTTTCAGGTTGCCTGGAAACCACATTCGTCATCCAGCCACTTTTTAAATGGTATTATATTTCTATACCATTCTTTTGCAGTAACTTAGACACCGCGGGCCACGAATGTAGGATAGGACTTGAAACCTCAGTGTCAGGCTAAGACCTGTCACTCCATTTCCATATTTTGAATGAAGGATTGGATTCAGTTGACTGGACAATAAGTCGCATTAAAACTTCCATATTTATCTCTGAATAAACTTCAGTTGCCTCTTTTCTCGAGACACCTTATTTGGAAAGAAAATACCGATTTTTGAGCTCGCTCACACAAACAAACAAACAAATATATGAAAACGATATTTTTTTACTCTTAAATTCGTGATTTTTTTCTCAGTTTCATTTTCAGTATTTTTTGTTTGAACCCTGGTTCTGTGGTTCTTTCTTTTCCTATGCATACGTACTAGTACTAAAATGATGCGCAAAAAAAAAAGACCAAACCCTTTGGACACAGATATATTGCAAGTATTACAAATATGAAAATCGTAATAGAGACACAAAAAAAAATTACATTTATATGAAGGTTTTATCTTGTTTTTTTTACAAAACTATACTGAACCCAATCTGCAAAGCATCCAAAGAAGCCACGTAATATAGACATTAATGAATATGTAACGGACATATCAAAATATTCCTCTATTATGTCACTGGTTTGAAAAATGGCAGAATAATGAGGTTTGTTTTAACATCGAATATTAAAGTTTGAACTTAAAAGTAACACGTGCTTTAGATGGATGACCTCATTTTATTTCACATTATGTGTTTTCCAAAGACATTCATTGTATCTACCAAAGCTACTAACAAGTTCCACGTAACACTTTTCTGTCTCACCAGTTTTAAATACGAGACTCTATTCCTCACTATTTATCTTAATAAATATTTTAATATGAGTAAAACACGTGGAAAAAAGAATGGAAAGGGGGTACTTCTAATTCATATATATTTATCCTTCTATGTTTTCTAGAATGTTCATCTCTGGTTGTATCCTGTCATTATTATTAGCTTCGTCATAGATAATGTTGTTGTATTTCTTTATTTACCACACACTTTATAGTTTCATCGTACTTTATATGTTTGAATAGCTCGTCCAGAAGTCAACCTAAAGCACGAGAGTCATCAAACATTTCTGATCTAACAAACCAGTCTCATGTTGAGAAACGACTGTTATCTTAAACTAGTTTGGTATGATAAGTAATGTGATTTATAGCTTAAAATAAACATTTATCAATAAAAGAATTACATGACTGATATACTATATCCCACTAAACAAAATGTAACATAATCTCAAGATAAACAGGAAGTGTTTAATCAGTATATGTGACTCCTTCTGCTCAGTGTAAACAAGGAAAATAGTTTATTTGACGGTTGTTTTAGTTTCAGGTGTGATGAAGAAGTTTTTATTAAGTTTCTCTGTGGTTCTAACTTTATCCGATTCTATTATCGTTATTTAACGAAAGTGAAATCGTATAGACTCGTTATTATATTCGTGCTTATCTCAAAATAGGTCAAGATACAGTTTCCTGATAATAGTGAAGATTTGAAAACTCTACTATTTGACAGTATGTGAGTATCATAGAAAGATGAGTAAAGCAAATCTAGTTTTGGTTTGTTTTGAATTTCGTCAAAGCTAACGATGGCTATTTGCGCAAGCTGTCCCTAATTTAGCAGTATAAGACTGGAGGGTAGATGGTCAAGCCATCACCATCCAAGGGCAACTCTGAGGGTATTCTCTTACCAGTGGATAGTGGGATTGATCGTAAATATTGTAACGACCCTACGGCTGAAAGGGCGAGCATATTTGGTGTGACGAAGATTCGAACCCGCGACCCTCAGCCTGCGAGTCGAGCACATTAACCACTTAGCCATGCCAGACCAAAGCAAATGTAAAGCACACAAAATCGATAATACCAGCTATTTTTACCACACATGTAAGATTAAAAGGAAGTGTCTCGAAAAAGCTTGTAGTTCATGAATAAGGCCCGGCATGGACAGGTGGGTTAAGGCATTCGACTCGTAATTCGAGGGTCGCGGGTTCGAATCCTGGTCGCAACAAACATGATTGCCCTTTCAGCCGTGGGGGCGTTATACTGTACGGTCAATCCCACTATTCGTTGGTAAAAGAGTAGCCCAAGAGTTGGCGGTGGGTGGTGCTGACTAGCTGCCTTCCCTCTAGTCTTACACTGCTAAATTAGGGACGGCTAGTGCAGGCAGCCCTCAAGTAGCTTTGCGCGAAATTCAAAAAAACGAACAAAGTGCGAGCAAGTCTAACTCACCAGCTCGTTCATGAACTTTGTTTGTTTTTTTGCTTCTCTCTGGGATATAAAAACTATCTTGTTGCAGAATTAAGTTTAACTAAGAATAATTAAGAATAACTTAGTTTCGCATTACTGCTTTCTCCTTCCTGTCGCTTAGAGGGAAGATACTCCTTCCTCCTTCCTGCCTGTTTGTCGCTCAGAGGGAAGAGTGTAGATTCACAACCCCAAAAATCGGGTTTTGACATCCAGGTTGCACAATGTGTAGCTTTGCGTCTAATAGTATACAACGAAGCAGATAAATTATAAAACTATTAACACACACCCTTTACTTATTGTGAATAAAATCGGACGTGACACTTTATGTTTGTTGTTTCTGTTTCACAACACAGATCTATTTGCGTGTTCTATATGATAGCATAAATCAATGAAAACGACCTCTGATGTAAAAACAAGTTGAAACAAAATCACCAACGAATTTTCGTTTGAACTAAATCGCTTTAATATCTTAACCATTCGATATATGAAAACATCGATAATACAAGCAATGAAAACAATGTAGTTCGCACAATCACAAGAATGAAGAACTCGATGTAGTCCTTCTATCGTATGTCCAAGACCGACAATTCATCAAAGTGAATCATCTGATCAATAGATCGTGTGGAGTTCATCCATACAAATCGGAATTGTTTCCTATTTCTCATAGTGTAAGAAAAACAAAGACTTCACGAATGGCCAACTGGTTCCTCGGATAAATGTCCAAATGTGTTTATTTCTATGATCAACAAGTCGGAAACAAATAAATCGACGCTATGCTCGCCTCGCTTCCTCTATTTCCATCTAAAATGAGATTAATATTATGAATATTTATAAATTATTAAATATGTTGCTGGACTCATCCCTCTGCTACTGCACTTCATCTCAATCAAGAATGTTTTTTTGAACTGAGTGAAGAGATGGATCTATCTTTCAAAAGCACATTTCATTTTCTAACTACTAATCAAAATTAGCTTCACGGTCGTGCGATGGTTTTTATTGTCTTGAAATTATTACATGTTCTATAGTAATTTCTGTATGTTTTATTGTCTTGAAATTATTACATGTTTTACAGTAATTTCTGTACGTTTTATTGTCTTGAAATTATTACATGTTCTATAGTAATTTCTGTACGTTTTATTGTCTTGAAATTATTACATGTTCTATAGTAATTTCTGTACGTTTTATTGTCTTGAAATTATTACATGTTCTATAGTGATTTCTGTACGTTTTATTGTCTTGAAATAATTACATGTTCTATAGTAATTTCTGTATGTTTTATTGTCTTGAAATTATTACATGTTCTATAGTAATTTCTGTACGTTTTATTGGTTTTGTTAATTGTTATCAATGTTTGTTTTTATATTTTCTTGTGGCGTTAAATCCAAGTCTACAACAGCGAGATTGGGTATCAAATGAAAAGGATAATGTAAACCCATCAGAATTTTCATCATAATTGGGTCCGGCATGGCCCGGTGGGTTAAGATTTTCGAATCGTAATCCGAGGGTCGTTATAAGGTTACGGTCAATTTCACTATTCATTGGTAAAATAGTAACCCAAGAGTTGGTGGTGGGTAGTGATGACTAGCTGCCTTTCCTCTAGTCTTACACTGCTAAATTAGGGACAGCGAGCGCAAATAGCCCTCCTATAGCTTTGCTGAATTCAAAACGAAACAAATTAAATCACTATACTTGATATATATACCATTCGATCTCAAGATTTGTTGTTCTGTTCAATAAACAGGGTTTAAGAGTTGATAAATATTTGCATCAATTTTTTTTTTATGATATAGAATGGATTGGATTTCCATCCACATTGGTAACAACAAAATTGATACTGTAACGTTTGAAATATCATCAAAGATCCATTAAAGTCATCTTTATATACTCAGCCAATCACACGACGTGCTTGTACTTGTTTCAGAAACTCTTTGTCCATAGAATCATCCATGTTCCCCTGAGGCACCGAAAATACTTTGCACTCTATTCGTTTTGGAGAATATTTAGTTGTACCGTACACCAGGACTGATTTTGTTCTTTTAGCGAAAAAGGCACGTGTTGAAAATCGATTATGGATCTAATTTCATCATTTTATTTTACATTTATTTCATAACAGCCGGAGCCTTAAGCTCACACCGTTAAGTAGGAACTTGTAATGAGAAATAGTTTTGAATGAATTATATAACCATAGCAAGACCCACATACTCCAGATATATATAAAATAATGCTTCAGTCGTTCGTTCTTGCTTCTGTATATACAAGTTTACATTGTCAAAACTTCAAGTTAATCCTTCTTTCACAGCTAAGTAATCTCTTTGCTTCAACTTTATAATAATTGAGAAAGTTTTCTTGACGTACAGTTTATAAGCATACAGCTGTGAGACGAAGTGATTAGTTTGTTGGTTTTTTTTTATTTTGGTTTCATTTTGGCGAATATATGCTTGAGTTAAAATAGGACTGAGAAATAATTTGACAGGAGGCGCTGTGTATTCTTCTTTTTCAATTTATTTTCCATCTGATTAAACAGTTTTTGCTTTCACATAAACGTGAACTTGTGTTAGCAGCCATATACCGTACTTGAAGTCCCAAGCTGCTAGCTTATCTTATGTTATTTTGTCTGACATCTATATTTGATCATATCCTGCGTTGGAGGAAGAAACAGAGAGAGAAAATGAAAGATATATTGCTGATATTCTGCAGTGAGAAGGCTTTTCGTAAGTGTTATGATTACCAGTTAAGTATATTTGGGGAACAATGAAAACGGTTTCTGTTGCTTGCTTCGGGCGATCATAAGTGTTGGACAGTTCGTTATATTGACCAGTTTCGATCAGTTTAAATACTGGTCTCATCTCTAGCAATGATTTGTATTGTTCATTGCATAGACCATTATACAGTCCATTGTATAGACCATTGTACAATCCATTGTATAGACCATTGTACAGTCCATTGTATAGATCATTGTAGAGTCCATTGTATAGACCATTTTACAGTCCAGTGTATAGATCATTGTAGAGTCCATTGCATAGACCATTGTACTTCTGCTTCTCTTATTTTTTTAATTGAATGATATCAGAATATCTTTTAATAATAAAGCGAAATGCCTGATTTCCAACAGTTGTTTTTATTTAAATCTATATTTAACTAATAGTTTATCTCAGAGAAACTAGATGCTCAAAACAACACTAAATATATGACCAAACTGTCACAAACCTGCAAAATAATATAATATGGACCTTTCATGATTTTACAATTAAGTTTGACAACGAATATAACTTGTTACGATCACGAGTCTTTGTTCAAGGATATATCAGCACATGTTATCTTTCCTATTGATTTCAACAACCCGAAACCTTGTACGTAACGCTGTATCTTAAGTCTATTGAATGTTGTGTTCTCATCTCTAGTTTGAACTTAAATAATTCGTAACAACGGCACACTAACTACAGCAAGTTTACGACGTCACTATACATATAAAGTTAATTAAATCCACAGTTCATGTTAATACTATATGGGTCTAATGGAAATTTAGCAACATGAAGATTATTACAGAATCTTAATGAGAAATAAACCACCAGAGCAAATGGCATGGTGGAACTATCTCTCACCTGCACATTTAAATTTCTAATGACTAATTAAAATTAACTACAATGGCCTGAAGTGATTCCATTTGTCTAAAAGTTTTTATATGTTTTACGATAATTCATGTACACTGAATCCGAAAATGATATCCATTATTTTCGATCATGTACAGATATTTCACAAAACATAATAAGTATTTTTAATAAATGAATCATTTTTATTGAAATCTGGTCACATGTTTGTTATGCGTAAAGTTTTGATAACCACTGGCTATAGATTTCTCTAGACCAATCGCGACGTGAGTTTTATTGATCGTTTTAAAACCAGAACATGATAAATACAATAAGAAAAATATTCATTATTGTAAGAGAAATCATAAATTGAACTAAGTAAAAGTTTCTTTCTGCTGGTTCCTATAAATTAATCCTTACATGACAGAAATAAATGAATACTATTTTCGAAATGTGCGTCGCCGAATTACGGAAAATCCGTCATTAAAACCAAAAGATTTTTTACGAAGTTTAAATTTGTTGGTCTGTGTTATTGCTGTTGTAATCGGCTTAAGAAAATTTTCTCTAATTTAAAATGGAGGATTCTGGTTGATCAGTTCGATCTTGTTGGAAATTGACTGACATGCAGAATACCCATTTCGAAACAAAGGATACATTCTACAATTGTTACTGGAGCAAAATCAAAATTTATACATTCTACAATTGTTACTGGAGCTATATCAAAATTCAACATCTTTTAGAAAACATGTATTAATAAGTTTGTCAGTGTGTTATTAAGAAAATGATTATTTTTGATGTATTAAGTACAACTGGTACATGTTGACTTCAAAACTGTTTGGTTGTTTCTATTTCACAGATAAATGTTTTAATTCATTATTTTTGATGGATTAAGTACAACTGCTACGTGTTGACTTCAAAACTGTTTGGTTGTTTCTATTTCACAGATAAATGTTTAATCATTATTTTTGATGCATTAAGTACAACTGGTACGTGTTGACTTCAAAACTCTTTGGTTGTTTCTATTTCACAGATAAATGTTTAATCATTATTTTTGATGTATTAAGTACAACTGGTACGTGTTGACTTCAAAACGGTTTGGTTGTTTCTATTTCACAGATAAATGTCTAATCATTATTTTTGATGGATTAAGTACAACTGGTAGGTGTTGACTTCAAAACTGTTTGGTTGTTTCTATTTCACAGATAAATATTTAATCATTATTTTTGATGTATTAAGTACAACTGGTACGTGTTGACTTCAAAACTGTTTTGTTGTTTCTATTTCACAGATAAATGTTTAATCATTATTTTTGATGTATTAAGTACAACTGGTACGTGTTGACTTCAAAACTCTTTGGTTGTTTCTATTTCACAGATAAATGTTTAATCATTATTTTTGATGTATTAAGTACAACTGGTACGTGTTGACTTCAAAACGGTTTGGTTGTTTCTATTTCACAGATAAATGTCTAATCATTATTTTTGATGGATTAAGTACAACTGGTAGGTGTTGACTTCAAAACTGTTTGGTTGTTTCTATTTCACAGATAAATGTTTAATCATTATTTTTGATGCATTAAGTACAACTGGTACGTGTTGACTTCAAAACTATTTGGTTGTTTCTATTTCACAGATAAATGTTTAATCATTATTTTTGATGTATTAAGTACAACTGGTACGTGTTAACTTCAAAACTGTTTGGTTGTTTCTATTTCACAGATAAATGTTTAATCATTATTTTTGATGCATTAAGTACAACTGGTACGTGTTGACTTCAAAACTGTTTGGTTGTTTCTATTTCACAGATAAATGTTTAATCATTATTTTTATGTATTAAGTACAACTGGTATGTGTTGACTTCAAAACTGTTTGGTTGTTTCTATTTCACAGATAAATGTTTAATCATTATTTTTGATGTATTAATTACAACTGATACGTGTTGACTTCAAAACTGTTTGGTTGTTTCTATTTCACAGATGAATGTTTAATCATTATTTTTGATGTATTAAGTACAACTGGTACGTGTTGACTTCAACACTGTTTGGTTATTGCTATTTCACAGATAAATGTTTTAATTCATTATTTTTGATGTATTAAGTACAACTGGTACGTGTTGACTTCAAAACTATTTGGTTATTTCTATTTCACAGATAAATGTTTAATCATTATTTTTGATGTATTAAGTACAACTGGTACGTGTTGACTTCAAAACTATTTGGTTGTTTCTATTTCACAGATAAATGTTCAATCATTATTTTTGATGTATTAAGTACAACTGGTATGTGTTGACTTCAAAACTGTTTGGTTGTTTCTATTTCACAGATAAATGTTTAATCATTATTTTTGATGTATTAAGTACAACTGGTACGTGTTGACTTCAAAACTGTTTGGTTGTTTCTATTTCACAGGTAAATGTTAAATCATTATTTTTATGTATTAAGTACAACTGGTGTGTGTTGACTTCAAAACTGTTTGGTTGTTTCTATTTCACAGATAAATGTTTAATCATTATTTTTGATGTATTAATTACAACTGGTACGTGTTGACTTCAAAACTGTTTGGTTGTTTCTATTTCACAGATAAATGTTTAATCATTATTTTTGATGTATTAAGTACAACTGGTACGTGTTGACTTCAAAACTGTTTGGTTGTTTCTATTTCACAGATAAATGTTTAATCATTATTTTTATGTATTAAGTACAACTGGTGTGTGTTGACTTCAAAACTGTTTGGTTGTTTCTTTTTCACAGATAAATGTTTAATCATTATTTTTGATGTATTAATTACAACTGGTACGTGTTGACTTCAAAACTGTTTGGTTGTTTCTATTTCACAGATAAATGTTTAATCATTATTTTTGATGTATTAAGTACAACTGGTACGTGTTGACTTCAAAACTGTTTGGTTGTTTCTATTTCACAGATAAATGTTTAATCATTATTTTTATGTATTAAGTACAACTGGTATGTGTTGACTTCAACACTGTTTGGTTGTTTTTATTTCACAGATAAATGTTTTAATTCATTATTTTTGATGTATTAAATACAACTGGTACATGTTGATTTCAAAACTGTTTGGTTGTTTCTATTTCACAGATAAATGTTTTAATTCATTATTTTTGATGGATTAAGTACAACTGCTACGTGTTGACTTCAAAACTGTTTGGTTGTTTCTATTTCACAGATAAATGTTTAATCATTATTTTTGATGCATTAAGTACAACTGGTACGTGTTGACTTCAAAACTCTTTGGTTGTTTCTATTTCACAGATAAATGTTTAATCATTATTTTTGATGTATTAAGTACAACTGGTACGTGTTGACTTCAAAACGGTTTGGTTGTTTCTATTTCACAGATAAATGTCTAATCATTATTTTTGATGGATTAAGTACAACTGGTAGGTGTTGACTTCAAAACTGTTTGGTTGTTTCTATTTCACAGATAAATATTTAATCATTATTTTTGATGTATTAAGTACAACTGGTACGTGTTGACTTCAAAACTGTTTTGTTGTTTCTATTTCACAGATAAATGTTTAATGATTATTTTTGATGTATTAAGTACAACTGGTACGTGTTGACTTCAAAACTCTTTGGTTGTTTCTATTTCACAGATAAATGTTTAATCATTATTTTTGATGTATTAAGTAAAACTGGTACGTGTTGACTTCAAAACGGTTTGGTTGTTTCTATTTCACAGATAAATGTCTAATCATTATTTTTGATGGATTAAGTACAACTGGTAGGTGTTGACTTCAAAACTGTTTGGTTGTTTCTATTTCACAGATAAATGTTTAATCATTATTTTTGATGCATTAAGTACAAATGGTACGTGTTGACTTCAAAACTATTTGGTTGTTTCTATTTCACAGATAAATGTTTAATCATTATTTTTGATGTATTAAGTACAACTGGTACGTGTTGACTTCAAAACTATTTGGTTGTTTCTATTTCACAGATAAATGTTTAATCATTATTTTTGATGTATTAAGTACAACTGGTACGTGTTAACTTCAAAACTGTTTGGTTGTTTCTATTTCACAGATAAATGTTTAATCATTATTTTTGATGCATTAAGTACAACTGGTACGTGTTGACTTCAAAACTGTTTGGTTGTTTCTATTTCACAGATAAATGTTTAATCATTATTTTTATGTATTAAGTACAACTGGTATGTGTTGACTACAAAACTGTTTGGTTGTTTCTATTTCACAGATAAATGTTTAATCATTATTTTTGATGTATTAATTACAACTGATACGTGTTGACTTCAAAACTGTTTGGTTGTTTCTATTTCACAGATAAATGTTTAATCATTATTTTTGATGTATTAAGTACAACTGGTACGTGTTGACTTCAACACTGTTTGGTTATTGCTATTTCACAGATAAATGTTTTAATTCATTATTTTTGATGTATTAAGTACAACTGGTACGTGTTGACTTCAAAACTATTTGGTTGTTTCTATTTCACAGATAAATGTTCAATCATTATTTTTGATGTATTAAGTACAACTGGTAGGTGTTGACTTCAAAACTGTTTGGTTGTTTCTATTTCACAGATAAATGTTTAATCATTATTTTTATGTATTAAGTACAACTGGTATGTGTTGACTTCAACACTGTTTGGTTGTTTTTATTTCACAGATAAATGTTTTAATTCATTATTTTTGATGTATTAAATACAACTGGTACATGTTGATTTCAAAACTGTTTGGTTATTGCTATTTCACAGATAAATGTTTTGATTCATTATTTTTGATGTATTAAGTACAACTGGTACGTGTTGACTTCAAAACTATTTGGTTATTTCTATTTCACAGATAAATGTTTAATCATTATTTTTGATGTATTAAGTACAACTGGTACATATTGACTCAAAACTGTTTGGTTATTTCTATTTCACAGATAAATGTTTAATCATTATTTTTGATGTATTAAGTATAACTGGTACGTGTTGACTTCAAAACTGTTTGATTGTTTCTATTTCACAGATAAATGTTTTAATTCATTATTTTTGATGTATTAAGTACAACTGGTACGTGTTGACTTCAAAACTATTTGGTTGTTTCTATTTCACAGATAAATGTTTAATCATTATTTTTGATGTATTAGGTACAACTGGTATGTGTTGACTTCAACACTGTTTGGTTGTTTCTATTTCACAGATAAATGTTTTAATTCATTATTTTTGATGTATTAAGTACAACTGGTACATGTTGACTTCAAAACTGTTTGGTTGTTTCTATTTCACAGATAAATGTTTAATCATTATTTTTGATGTATTAAGTACAACTAGTACGTGTTGACTTCAAAACTGTTTGGTTCTTTCTATTTCACAAATAATTGTTTTAATTCATTATTTTTGATGTATTAAGTACAACTGGTACGTGTTGACTTCAAATCTGTTTGGTTGTTTCTATTTCACAGATAAATGTTTAATCATTATTTTTGATGTATTAAGTACAATTGGTACGTGTTGACTTCAAAACTGTTTGGTTGTTTCTATTTCACAGATAAATGTTTTAATTCATTATTTTTGATGTATTAAGTACAACTGGTACGTGTTGACTTCAAAACTGTTTGGTTATTTCTATTTCACAGATAATTGTTTTAATTCATTATTTTTGATGTATTAAGTACAACTGGTACGTGTTGACTCAAAACTATTTGGTTGTTTCTATTTCACAGATAAATGTTTTAATTCATTATTTTTGATGTATTAAGTACAACTGGTACATGTTGACTTCAAAACTGTTTGGTTATTTCTATTTCACAGATAAATGTTTAATCATTATTTTTGATGTATTAAGTACAACTGGTACGTGTTGACTTCAAAACTGTTTGGTTGTTTCTATTTCACAGATAAATGTTTAATCATTATTTTTGATGTATTAAGTACAACTGGTATGTGTTGACTTCAAAACTGTTTGGTTGTTTCTATTTCACAGATAAATGTTTAATCATTATTTTTGATGTATTAAGTACAACTGGTACGTGTTGACTTCAAAACTGATTGGTTGTTTCTATTTCACAGATAAATGTTTAATCATTATTTTTGATGTATTAAGTACAACTGGTACGTGTTGACTTCAACACTGTTTGGTTATTGCTATTTCACAGATAAATGTTTTAATTCATTATTTTTGATGTATTAAGTACAACTGGTACGTGTTGACTTCAAAACTATTTGGTTATTTCTATTTCACAGATAAATGTTTAATCATTATTTTTGATGTATTAAGTACAACTGGTACGTGTTGACTTCAAAACTATTTGGTTGTTTCTATTTCACAGATAAATGTTCAATCATTATTTTTGATGTATTAAGTACAACTGGTAGGTGTTGACTTCAAAACTGTTTGGTTGTTTCTATTTCACAGATAAATGTTTAATCATTATTTTTATGTATTAAGTACAACTGGTATGTGTTGACTTCAACACTGTTTGGTTGTTTTTATTTCACAGATAAATGTTTTAATTCATTATTTTTGATGTATTAAATACAACTGGTACATGTTGATTTCAAAACTGTTTGGTTATTGCTATTTCACAGATAAATGTTTTGATTCATTATTTTTGATGTATTAAGTACAACTGGTACGTGTTGACTTCAAAACTATTTGGTTATTTCTATTTCACAGATAAATGTTTAATCATTATTTTTGATGTATTAAGTACAACTGGTACATATTGACTCAAAACTGTTTGGTTATTTCTATTTCACAGATAAATGTTTAATCATTATTTTTGATGTATTAAGTATAACTGGTACGTGTTGACTTCAAAACTGTTTGATTGTTTCTATTTCACAGATAAATGTTTTAATTCATTATTTTTGATGTATTAAGTACAACTGGTACGTGTTGACTTCAAAACTATTTGGTTGTTTCTATTTCACAGATAAATGTTTAATCATTATTTTTGATGTATTAGGTACAACTGGTATGTGTTGACTTGAAGACTGTTTGGTTGTTTCTATTTCACAGATAAATGTTTTAATTCATTATTTTTGATGTATTAAGTACAACTGGTACATGTTGACTTCAAAACTGTTTGGTTGTTTCTATTTCACAGATAAATGTTTAATCATTATTTTTGATGTATTAAGTACAACTAGTACGTGTTGACTTCAAAACTGTTTGGTTCTTTCTATTTCACAAATAATTGTTTTAATTCATTATTTTTGATGTATTAAGTACAACTGGTACGTGTTGACTTCAAATCTGTTTGGTTGTTTCTATTTCACAGATAAATGTTTAATCATTATTTTTGATGTATTAAGTACAATTGGTACGTGTTGACTTCAAAACTGTTTGGTTGTTTCTATTTCACAGATAAATGTTTTAATTCATTATTTTTGATGTATTAAGTACAACTGGTACGTGTTGACTTCAAAACTGTTTGGTTATTTCTATTTCACAGATAATTGTTTTAATTCATTATTTTTGATGTATTAAGTACAACTGGTACGTGTTGACTCAAAACTATTTGGTTGTTTCTATTTCACAGATAAATGTTTTAATTCATTATTTTTGATGTATTAAGTACAACTGGTACATGTTGACTTCAAAACTGTTTGGTTATTTCTATTTCACAGATAAATGTTTAATCATTATTTTTGATGTATTAAGTACAACTGGTACGTGTTGACTTCAAAACTGTTTGGTTGTTTCTATTTCACAGATAAATGTTTAATCATTATTTTTGATGTATTAAGTACAACTGGTATGTGTTGACTTCAAAACTGTTTGGTTGTTTCTATTTCACAGATAAATGTTTAATCATTATTTTTGATGTATTAAGTACAACTGGTACGTGTTGACTTCAAAACTGATTGGTTGTTTCTATTTCACAGATAAATGTTTAATCATTATTTTTGATGTATTAAGTACAACTGGTACGTGTTGACTTCAAAACTGATTGGTTGTTTCTATTTAACAGATGAATGTTTATTCATTATTTTTGATGTATCAAGTACAACTGGTACGTGTTTCTGTATGAGTTTTAACACACTGAATGTCTTGTTTCAGTATGAATTGTAATACGGCGAATGTCTTATTTCAATATAAGTTGTAACACACTGAATGTCTATTTTCAGAGCTCAGGAAACAAAGACAACTGCACTTTTCATAGTTAATTAATTTCCTACTACCATGGTTACTCCCGTATAAACATCGTCAAGTACAGGTGAAACCATTGTATTAAATAACGTAATTTTCACACGTTCACTTTTCTTTCGCTTTTGTCTTAATTATTTAATTACAACTAGTAACGATTTAAAGTAATAATGCATTGTTTGTCGGTGTAACGTTACGTTGTTCAGATATTTAACAGTAAATTGAAATAGTCTAAAGCTTACATTGTTTCTGCTTTGATTTAAAATGCATTCACAAGTTTGCACAAAAATGGTCATGTCTTATTATCTTTGAGCGGAACAATGCAAACGTAACTAAATAAGTTATACGTACAGAGGGAAAAAGACACGTACTTTGGTCATTATTTTTAAGTGGGTTTTAGCCGTCAACCAGATAAGCTTGCTACTGTCATCTAATGCTATCACAATCACCCTGTCTCAGGAATTTCATACCGTGTGGCTTTATAAAGCGTATAAATGTCGTCTTAACCAGTCTTTCGTTTGTTTTAGTTGGAAAGATTTATCTGACGTTTTGCTGCTTTGCAGAGTTACAGGATTATAACACACAAAACTCAGCGTTTTTCGAGTATGCCTCAGAAGAGTGACGTGAGCATTTTATTATTTTACTTTGACTTTTGATAAAATTTAATTGTTGTTTCTATGACCACCACAATGACCAATATTCATAAGGGCTCTTCTCACAATATTTAATCCAAAGAAAATAGAACATGTTAAGACAAGTAACACAAAGGATTGCTTCTGAATTTCGCGCAAAGCTACTAGAGGGCTATCTGCGCTAGCCGTCCCTAATTTAGTAGTGTAAGGATAGAGGGAAGGCAGCTATTCATCACCATCCATCGCCGACTCTTGGGCTACTCTTTTGCAAACAAATAGTGGGATTAACCGTCACGTTATAACGCTCCCACGGCTGAAAGGGCGAGAACGTTTCGTACGACCGGGATTCGAACCCGCGACCCTCTAATTACGAGGCGAACGCCTTAACACACTAGGCCATGCCGGGCCCGGCACAAAGGAACAAACAACGTGTTTTTGCGATAACTTATTGAAAAGAAGTTCGTCTAGGTTCAATACTCAGTCTTTTTAACTGACTACAAGCCGTATATCATACACATTGAATCTAACTTGTTGCTTTAAAGAGCTAACATATACTCTTCAAAAAAAGAAACGCAAAAGGCAAAATTTGAGACAAATTGTTAACAAGTTTATTGCGGGTAGTTCTGTGTGACATGTGTAAAACTTTGCACATTCACTGCTGAACATCCAAAGTCTGCAAAAGCGAAGTCCACGCTCACTAGTTGAAGTTTAACGTCACTCAACGTCAATAACGAGTAGGCCCCCCGTGAGCATCAATAACTGTTTGGCATCTCCTGCCCATAGAAGCGATGAGATAACGAATCACATCCTGTGGAATGGCTGTCCACTCAGCCTACAAAGCTGCAGCAAGCTGAGGTAGAGTCTGCGGTTGAGGTTGTCGCCGTCGCAGACGTCGGTCCAACTCGTCCCAAAGATGTTCGATGGGGTTTAAATCCGGTGATCTGGAGGGCCAGGGAAGAACGTTGATGTTGTGGTGTCTCAAGAAGACAGTGGTGAGTCGGGCTGTGTGAGGACGGGCGTTGTCATCTTGAAAACGTCGTTGACGTTCACCATGATGGGTTGCACATGGGGCCTAAGAATCTCGTAGACGGTTGCGTACGGTACGGTCTGATCGGAAATTCTACGCAGCCTTGGTATGGTTGAGGCAGTATACGTCGCAGTGGTGGTCTTATATCGAAGATGACGTAACCGGATGTAGCGATCTTGTGCGGGCGTGGTCACACGAGGTCTGCCAGATCGTGGACGGTCACGAGTTGATCCATGTTGTTGGTGACGATTCCATAGCCTTGTGATGGTGCTTGGGTGAACATTCACAGCTCTGGCAACATCTGATCGAGATTCGCCTTTTTCCAAGAGACCAATGGCGTTGTTGCGTTGTGCTTCTGTCAAGTCTTGGCGTAACTGTATTGCGTGTCGGTGGCTTAACACTGAGCTATGGAAACCGAGAACCCGTCACTTTTATAGGGATTTTGCACATGTTGCAAAGAACATGCAGATCTTCCAAACAAATTTATTGGACACGAATGCGTTTTGGCGAAAAATCCGATGTTTTCCTCCGTTTTCAAAGTGCACAACTTTTATTGTCATTTTGGTCTGACAATCAGTGCTTAACACGTGTAACATTACATACTCTGAGCTAATACGTTAATACATATATTTCTCTTTAAAATAACAAAAAATATCCCTTTTGCGTTTCTTTTTTTGAAGAGTATATTACTTTGAACAATATTTTTTGTCAATAATCATTTGTTTTATACACAATAATTTACTAACGGATCAAAGTTGGTCCGGATCTTTTCCAACTAGAAGCCTTCCTCCTATTTAATAATCCCACACATGGCACAGTGGTATTTATGCGGACTTACAACACTAGAAACTGGGTTTTGATATCCGTGATAGCCAGAATATATATAACTTATTGTGTAGCTTTGTGCTAAACTTCAAACAAACCAAACCGTTTTAATGATTCGAGGCACATTCATTACAATCACTAAAGTCAGTGAAGATGGTTAAACTCGAACTTTATTGAACTTCATTCTTTGATCCGGAAACATTTCATAATGTTGCCGTAATTGGAATATTACTTTGTGGTCAATCTTATATCTTAAGGTAATTTATAATATTTTATCGTAGAGACTGTATAACCCAGCTTTTCACACTATTTTGATTCATAAACAGACTGTTGCATTTTTTTTTTAAAAAAAAAAGATCAACCATGCGTTTTGCAAGTTCCATACGGAGTTTTTATTGGTGCATTTTCCGCTAAGATACTCAGTTAAAAAAGAGAAATGGAAGCTATCAGTAAACGTAGAAATGATCCTTTCTGAGCGAATTAGTTTTGTTTTTATCAATTAATATATACTTAGCAGCTAACCCTTTCTATAACGACTTCTATTGTCATAGGCTTTGTTTTTATACATTTGTAATGGATATATAACCTTTAAGAATACTTAAAGTCATAATGACTAAATAAATATTGTTTGCTTTGATAAAAATCATCTCATGTCATGTAGAGAACGATATGGTTTATATATTTACACACTGCTCTGTATCAACTTAAATAACACACCTACACGTTTCCCACCACGATTGTTAGGCTGAAGTTAATGCTGTAAATTGATTATCGTGAAGTAATCCAGTCATTTCTCTTCCCAGAATGAGCTCTACCTTTCGTGTAGACTACCGTAAAGCTCTCTCTCAGTATGCTCTACTCACTCTATGGATAGGGGAGAGTCAATGTATCCAATTTCCCAGGGGATATATGATGGAGGTTTGGAGTTACCCATTCACACTGGCGGTGATCTGTATTTGAAAGATAATCATTCGAAAAAAAAATTACTTAAACAAAATTCCATTTTTTTTTCCACTGGTTAAGCATTTCAATGGAGGATCTTTGATCACATAAAGCTCTTGTTACAGATAAAATATTTCGAGTTCTAGCACGATTGTAACCACGTTCATCAAAATATTTGATACGAGACTGGAGCATCTGTATCAGTAATAAATAAATTTGTGACTTTTGAAACCGAATAATATATTTAGAATTTAAACACATGTTTTGTATTTATCTACCTCAGATGAAACTCGTTATGTGCAATATAAAACACTGATAAATTCAAGTGGGTCATAACGATGGAAAACAGCTGAGACACACGATTTTCTTGTTCACTGTTACTTATCATGTCGTCAATAATAGAAAGATTTAACTTATCAGACAGTAAGTGCTCAACAAAACCTTTACAGAAATATAATGTTGAGACTCAGCGATGTTATGTTTACGAAGGGTTAGAAATCCATACGGTACATTAAAAAAAATGACAGATAACATCACATTAATATGTCAAACCTTCGATAACAAACTGTATTTTACCGCTTCCTGTTGGGCCTAGTACTGAACGTGTAACTGACTGTTATAGATGACTACACATCTCAATAAACTACAACATCAGATGAAGATATTAAGCAGAACTCACGTTGGGTAAAACATAACATTTCCTTTCGATTCTTTGTGAACAAGAACAAAAACGATTCATTTTTAATCGGATTTGTCTTTAGGGCCTGATTCTTCGTTGTTAAGCGCAAACCTACACAATATCCTATCTACTTTTTTGTCCACTGCGGGTATCAAAACCAGATTTTAGCGTCGCAATAGGAGCACCTTCTACAACTTGACTTTGTCATTGCAATAAACAGTAGCTGTTTCTATCTTAGTATGCTCTTTCACATAAATTATGTTTCCTTTTTTGGTTTTAACCGTACTTCTATGGCTCCAAAATGAGTTTAGGCATATCAGTGATAACGAAAAAAATATACTTGTAGAGAAACATATATATGTAAAAACGGCTGGTTTGGTTTGAGAAAACTTTTATGTAGAGGAGCGAACAACGTTTCGACCTTCTTCGGTCATCGTCAGGTTCACATGACCGAAAATGGTCGAAACGTTGTTCGCTCCTCCACATAAAGAGTTTAAGCATATCTTAGCTACATATCATTGTTTCAAGGATTAGTATTATGTATGTATTGAGAACGTACGCGAACACATTTTCATGCTGTTTGTTTGTTTATGCACAAAGTTAGACAAGAGACTATCTGTGGTCTGCCTACCATGAGTATCAAAACCCTGTTTCAAACGTTGTATATTTGCAGGTATACCACCATGCCATTGAGGGGCTTCAGTACAACATCGACATGAACGTGAGCTCTTTGGGACCATGAATTTTATTTCTTTTTCTCAAGTTTTGTGACATCTATATTACGCTGTATTTATATGACATCTCTCGTCCGATACAACTTGTCATGCCAAGTTTGATATATACATATAAAGGATACCAGGAAATTACGTTAACAAAACTGGTTACTTGTATGTCAGACTGTAGCATTAAACCCATGATTCTTTCAACTGCGTGATTTTGCAGTGATGGACTTATACACTGCTTGTTTGTTTTGAATTTCGCACAAAGCTACACGAGGGCTATCTGTGCTAGCCGTCCCTAATTTAGCAGTGTAAGACTAGAGGGAAGGCAGCTAGTCAACACCATCCACCGCCAATTCATGGGCTACTCTTTTACCAACGATTAGTGGGATTGACTGTAATTTTGTAACGCCCCCACAGCTGAAAGGGCGCGACGGGGATTTGAACCCGCGACCCTCAGATTACGAGTCGAACGCCTTAACCCACCTGGCCATGCCAGGCCATTATACACTGCAGACAGTATTATTGTAATTTTTCGCCAATTCCCAAATAGAAGATTGTTATTAGAAATGATTTCCGGAAACTTACACAGCGAAAACGTTTTGTTTTCAAATAACCAAATTGGATAACACAATTGCTACTATAAAATATTATGCAGTTTGCAGAGATGTGTTCAATTTTCTGTTTATTCATAGAACTTGCTTCACATTAATGGACTATAAATGTTGATGACAAAATTATTCGAAACTAAAAGTCCAGTAGAATAATCTAAGTTTTCAAATACAAGTAAAACTAATATCCTTTTATTAACTTGTTTAAAAGTAATAAGTTATATTTGAAATACTTGCTGATCGCCTGCAATGATTTTAGTGCACATAAATCAAGGTTTATTTTAAAAATTATATTTTTTTTATTGACTGCCGCCAATCCTCATGCGTTTAGTTATAATCTCTGAGTTTATCCCACATAGACTGTATATGTATCCACTTGTGATTTGCCTCTTCTAAGAATTCGTAACTGTGATCGTATTTACGTGCGATTCCTCCTTCTCATTTATGCACCTATGAATGTTGGGTCACATTGGAATACAGATCTGTCTTAATCCTTTTATCTAGTTAGATTTTACAAGCTTTGGTCTGTGTTATTGGGAAATAGGTTTTTTATGGTTATTTTTCTTCGTATTCAGTATGCACATTGGTATTGTTTTACAGCGGAATCTGAAGACATAGATATTTCAGTAAAGTTTTTAGGAGTCTGTATTATGTAAGAATGGTTGTAGTAGTTTCAATTTTATATTCTAATCGTTTGGTTTGTTTTGAATTTCGCACAAAGCTACACGAGAGCTATTTGCGTTAGCCGTCCCTAATTTTTTAATGTAAGACTAGAGGGAAGGCAGTTATTAATCACCACCCACCGCCAACTCTTGGGATACATTTTTACCGAATTTTTACGAATAGGGGGATTGAACGCAAAAATTATAATGGCTGATAGGGCGAGCACGTTTGGTGTGACAGGCATTCGAACTCTCGACTCTCAGATTACGAGTCGAATGCCTTGACCTTTGGCCATGATTGGTCACAGCATTATAATGATGGTTTCTAACGGTTTTTATGATAGCCCTTCCTTAAGCTGTCTTTTTACAGCCTTATAATAATTAGTTACAGTGAGTTGTAGAATTTGTACATTTCATGTTTCTGTACACATAAAAAACATGTGTTTTTGTCATTTAACATTTCATCAAATATTTATTTTATAACGTGGTTTTGGAAACAGCAAAAAAGTGTCCAATTCCGTTTGCTGGATTTTTTACACTATTTAATATCTTACTTTATTTAGAGACTAAAATCAAATTGATATATTTCCAAATAAAAGCAAATGTGGAACATCTGCCAAATAAGAGTCAACACAATGTCTTGAAAAGCAATTATTTTATTTAAATTTCAAAATGATTGTTTTTCTCGGTTATTACGCACAAAGCTGCATAAATGATGCTCCCTTCGTGGCACAGCGGTATGTCTGCGGACTTACAACGTTAAAATCCAGGTTTCTCTACCCCTAGTGGGCGTAGCACAGCTAGCTCTAAATGCAGTTTTGTGCTTAATTCAAAACAACAACTTAATGGGCACATTGTGTTGTGCACAGCACGGGTCTCGAAATCCGAAATTTACTATTATAAGCCTTCAGATTTACCTCTGAGCCATTGAGGAGGGGGTAGTTTAATTTCATAGAAGAGAATAACGATATTTTAAAGCTTTGCGTGTGTATTAAAATAAATAGAGGTACAAAAAATCCTATTTATGTATTATATAGACGGCTGGTATAGGTATTAAAAACTTTAATTAAAATAAAGTACAGAACAGCAATTCGACCCTCTTACATCATCTACAGGTTGACAAAGACAGTTAAAAGCTTCAGGTGACATTTTTGTCATCATGAAAATCTCATTTAACAATCGGGAGTAATAAGTCTTCAATTAATATGCTTTAGTTGAACATTTCATTTTAATCTTATGCAATAAAAAACGATTTTTTTTTCTTCAAGAAAATGAGGTCAGCCCGAAGCAAGTATAATAAATCGCGTATCTTTAAAAGAAATTAATCAACTGGGTAATAAAACTCTCATGTTTGTTCATATTGAACGGTTTTAATACTAAAGTAGCTGAAGATCAAGTGGGCTTAAGTTTTCTTGAGCTCTGAATGACTGAATCAAGTAGGCTTAAGCTCTGAATGACTGAAGGATAGATGCCATAAAACAAGGTGAATTATGTGTATTCGACTACAATACGGCTGTTTTTTTTCATTTGATGACAAGGCGGTGATTATATCCTTTAGAACTATAGATCGTCCTCTAAGCTTAAGTTGTAAGTTGTTTACTTACGGTATTAATACGAAAGTACCTTCAGACATATTTAGAAGGATCACTGTTCGGAAATGCCCAGCACCACTAAGTGGTTAGAGCTTTCTCGTCTCGTAATATGAAGGTCGCGGATTCGAATCCCGCCACACCAAACATGCTCGTCCTTTCAGCTGTGAGGTGTTATAATGTTTCGGTCAATCCCACTATTCGTTGATAAAAGAGTAGCCCAAAAGTTGGCGGTGGGTGGTGATGAATAGTTGCCTTCTCTCTAATCTTAGCCCCCGCTGGGTACAGCGTGTAAGTCTAGGGACTTACAAAGTTAAAATCAGGGGTTCGATTCCCCTCAGTGGACTTAACAGATAGCTTGGTGTGGCCTTGTTATAAGAAAACACACACACACATAGTTTCCTTTTATGAAAATCACAGCTTCCAAAACAAAAGAATTTAAAAATTTTGAGAAAGTTTTATGAATTGTAAAAACATGAGGAAACAACAGTATAGAGTTTAAAATAATAATAAATAGATCTTTGAAATTTAAACATGTTTGTTCCCACACGCGTATAGTAACGATACTTGAGAACAAGTAATAAGCAACGTACCAGACTTTTAAGTTTCTAAAAAATTTGATAAAGCTAACGCTATACGTACATTCAACACAAGAAAATCAATACATCAGAATGGTTCATTTTGCCTTAATAATACATCACAATGGTTCATTCTGCCTTAATAATACATCAGAATGGTGCATTTTGCCTTAATAATACACATTATGGAACTTGCATCATTTTACGAATTATGATTTAAATGAAAATCAAAATTATTTTACTTCGTTTTAAACATTTACATGGAAATTATAAAACAAAGCTAAAAATAAAGCATCTCGTTCTGAGAACACGCCTTTAACTGACATAATACTGATAGCAACAGAGGTATACTGTCAATCGACTATGAAATCTATTATTTTAAAAGTTATGTTTTTTTCAGAAATTATCTTTTAACGATAACTTTTATAAATTCCCTTTTATTTCCTTTTTGCTTCCTACTGGCAGAATTGTTTATCTTTAACACGTCATTTCTGATGACTTAAAGCGTGTTAGCTTTGTCTCTAACGCCATAACCTTTATTGATATTTACAGAACTATTTCGTTTCTGAGGCACGATACCACCGGAAACTGCTTTTCACTTTATCATACTCACTCAGTCGGTAAATAGGTTAGATAAGTTTTTAAATAGCATGTTACGTATTACGATTTCAAATAGCCGGATGTTTCGTTCTTAACACAAATATATTTCATTACACAGGCAATTTGAATTTAGAAGTTAAGTATTTATGATATTTGCTAAAAAATTGATACACACAATTTTTTCTTATTAACACAAATAAATTTTAATATACAAACAAAAATACAATTTTATACTAGCATTTACTACAAATAATAATTGATATACAAAAGTCTTACAAACAATACTGAATTTTCTATCTGGTCTGAACCGAATATTTTACCGACGGTTCACTATAAGTGAATTAATTCGGAGTTGATATTGTTGCACTTCATTTACTGGCTAGTTAGCTGGCTCTCTATTCGTGACTGGTCTCACGCCGTATACAAGCTGACTCTTCTCCGATAAAGATGTATAACGGTCTCGTACAAACACTAACGTCCGAAGTTAACTCACTGAAGTTAAACGGTTTAGTTCTTTACTCTGTATATTTTACGTACTTATAAGTATATAGTAAGTTCCGGTTGATAGCCTCTTTCGTTTACAATAACCCATTTCTTAGGTTCATAGCCTTCTACTTTGCTTCTTTGTAGCTGAGCGTAAAAGTTACATAATGGGCAATCTGTGCTCTGTTTACTATATGTATCAAAACCTGGTTTCTAACATTGTAAATCTGCAGACATACCTTTGTGCCACTGGGGTCATGGACTCTGCTTTATCAGTAACAATCGCTTCATTTGTTTCTACTGGTGAACATGTTAACGTCAACTAAATTGTACAATAACTCGTTTTTGGAACAACTAGGCCTTTTTATATAATCTAAAAAAGAAAGAGCAGATGTAACTGCTCAAGACCATGACTTCTTACATCTTTACCACCTTTTCACTTCCTATTGGATGAAACAAAATGTTTTTTTTTTTAAATTAAAACAATAATTAGAGTAACATACAAAAATGGAAAGAGAATACAACAAAGCTATCTTTGTAGTTAACATCCCCGCTCACAACATAATGTTTGGACATAAACATCAAGTACAATTATACTAAATTCATTGTAGCTTGCATCCTCAACAATTTCATGTTATTATCTGGATCTCCTCAATAATAACTCTTAAATGTTCTAAAGAGTGTGTGTGTGTTTTATCATATAGCAAAGACACATGGGGCTACCTGCTGAGTCCACCGAGGGGAATCGAACCCCTGATTTTAGCGTTGTAAGTCCTTAGAGTTACCGCTGTACTAGCGGGGAACGTTCTAAAGAGATCCACACAGTAGCAAGGAAAGGTGATAGAACTGAATTTGTCCACTTATACCAGATGTAAATGTTCAAAAAACAACTCTAACATTTTAAAAAAATTATTTTAATGTATATATTATAATTTCATTTCTGTCATTATATTGAAATCTATGTAAATATTGTCTATATTTATTGGTTGGTACTTTGTTTTTGAGTTCCCTGCTAGCCTTTTCTAATTTAGTAATGTAAGACTTTGGAAAAGGCAGCTAGCTAGTCATGACCATCAACCGCCAATTGATTTATTAACGAATTTATCACTATTCCAAGAAAACAAGGCGTTGGGAGCTTGAGCACCCACTCTTACTCCTTTTTTTAAAACATGTTAAACCGGTAGACAAGACCCCTCCCCTCCTCAACCCAATGTAGGCTTACTTCCGCTGATACCTCGAGAAACCAGGGCATATTACGTGATGTTTGTTCTGTGGCTCCATGTTATATTTATATGTTTTCTTCTCTAAGAAATTTAAGATGACTTTTTATATCCCACACAATAATTTGTGAACTGGGTTTTTTTTATTTATATAGCGTTTCTTTATTTCCTAGGGCTTGTTTTAATAATAATTTAAATGTTGTTTTTTTTTGTAACCGGTTTCGTCTCGCTGTTATTAAACCAGTTGTTCCTTCTTATTTACATAACTCTTGGAATAATCTTTTTTACATAAACACGAATCCCCTCAGAATACTGAAGAAAATTATAAAAAAATACTGTTTGATAAGAAATACTAATAAATAATAAATAAATAAATGTATTACGATAAGGAAAATATCTTTGTTTTTGTTACAAGATTGGATTGCCGTGATAGAAAGATTAACTACAACTAGTTGTCTTGTCTCGGCATTTCTGTGAAACACTTGAAAAAATATTTAAGAGTTTGTTTGTTTATGAATTTCGTACAAAGCTTCACGAAGGCTATCTGCGCTAGCCGTCCTTAATTTTGCAGTTTAAGACCAGAGGGAGGGCAGCTACTCATCACCACTCACCGCCAACTCTTGGACTACTCTTTGCCAACGAATAGTGGGATTGCCCGTAACTTTATAAGGCCACCAGGGCTGAAATAACAAGCATGTTTGGTGCGACGGAGAGTCGAACCCGCGACCGTCGGATTACGAATCGAACGTCTTAACCCACTTGGCCATGCAGAACTTAGGGGATGTAGAGACTCAAGTCCATACCCTTAATTTATTTTTCACGATTATTGGCTAGTTTAACAACTTTTGGATGGTGTCTAATAGATGGTATATCTCTAATGTATTCAGTGGCTATTACAACAGACATTATCTGTTATGACTTTAAACTAGCAACTGCAAAAAGCTTCTTAGTACTTATTTTATATTAAGTTCATTATTGTTTTATAGTACTGATTTTATTGTAAGATAGGGTATAGAAGCTTTTTATTTCATTATACATATACACATCATTTTTTTCTAGAGAACGCAAGCACTATCATCATTGCAGGTTTATTTACAAAATATAAAACAGGTTATTAATGTATTCCGTAATAAAATATATTTTGTTGCTGTTTAGAATTAGGCAAAAAGCTATCGAGGTTTCTAGTCCCCAGATGTACCACATTGCCACTGTCGGGCAAAAATGAATTTAAGGACTTCATTATAACCACATGTCAGTTTAGTTCGTCAAAGGTTTATGATAATCTAAAGGCAAGCTTAATTCATTTAAAAATCAGTTTTTCATGTTGCAAATTGGGTTGTTTAATATTGTTTATGGTCAGTTTTTCTCTTTATGGTTATCAATTTCTACTTACATTACTTTATTCATTAAACGCCTAAATATGAGATTTAAAAAAGTAAAATTTGTTAGAGCAATTTGCATTACAACTCTTGATAATGTGAACACAGGTATGACTTCTAAAGGGCAGGCTTGAATGACTGTGTAGGGTATTTGGTTCGGCAAGAATGATAAAGTTTGTTTGTTTTTTGAATTTCGTGCAAAGCTATTCGGGGGTTACCTGCGCTAGCCGTCCCTAATTTAGCAGGATAAGACTAGAGGGAAGGCAGCTAGTCGTCACCACCCACCGCCAGCTCTTGGGCTACTCTTTTACCAACGAATAGTTGGTTTGGCTGTCACATTATAACGCCCCCACGGCTAAAAAGGCGAGCATGTTTGGTGCGAAAGGGATTCGAACTCGCGATCCTCGGATTACGAGTCGAACGCCTTAACCCACCTGGCCATGCCGGGCCATGAAACACATCAAAGTCTGTGTTAGTAGTTAATGAGAAATTATATATATGTGTGTGTGTGTGTTTTCTTATACCAAAGCCACATCGGGTTATCTGTTGAGCCCACCGAGAGGAATCGAACCCCTGATTTTAGCGCTGTAAATCCGTAGACCTACCGATGTACTAGCGGGAGGCTTAAATGATAAAGAAAGCACATCAGTAATATAAAACTTGAAACATAATTCTGCTTGATGTTGTTTATATTTCATGCGTAAAGCTATACAAGAGCTATCTTTGCTAATCGTCCCTAATTTAGCAGTGTAAGGCTAGAGGGAATGCAGCTAGTCATCACCGCCAACCGCCAGCTCTTGGACTACTCTTTTACCAACGAATAATGGGATTGACCGTCACATTATAACGCGTCCACGGCTGAAAGAGCGAGCATATTTGTTGTAACGGGGATTCGAACCCGCGACCCTCGGATTACGAATTGAGCGTGTTAACCACCTGGCCATGCCGGGCTAAAATTTCTCG
>NC_134836.1:56277849-56379747 GCF_004210375.1 Tachypleus tridentatus
TTATGATGGTAGTTTGTTACATGTTATTATGATGTAAGTTTGTTATATTTATTATGATGGTAGTTTGTTAGGTTATTATGATGGTAGTTTGTTTAGAGTTTGTTATGATGGTAGTTTGTTAGTTATTCGTGTTGGTAGTTTGTTATCTTTGTTATGATGTTGTAGTTTGTTCAGTTATTATGATGTAAGTTTGTTCAGTTATTATGATGGTAGTTTGTTCAGTTATTATTATGATGGTAGTTTGTTATATTTGTTATGATGGTAGTTTGTTTGTTCACTTATTATGATGGTAGTTTGTTTATGTGTTGTTATGATGGTAGTTTGTTATGTTATTATGATGATAGTTTGTTCAGTCATTATGATGGTAGTTTGTTAAGTTATTATATGATGGTAGTTTGTTATATTGTTATGATGGTAGTTTTTTAAGTTATTATGATGTTGGTTTTGTTAAGTTGTTATGATGGTAGTTTGTTCAGTTATTATGATATTAAATTTGTTCATTTATTATGATGAGGTAGTTTGTTCAGTTATTATGATGGTAGTTTGTTAGTTATTATTGTTAGTATGATGGTATGTTTGTTGTTCAGTTATTATGGTGGTAGTTTGTTCAGTCATTATGATGGTAGTTTGTTATGTTGTTATGATGGTAGTTTCTTCTTAAGTTATTATGATGTAAAGTTTGTTAAGTTGTTATGATGGTAGTTTGTTATAGTTGTTATGATGGTAGTTTGTTAAGTTATTATGATAGTTTGTTAAGTTATTATGATGTAAGTTTGTTATATTGTTATATGATGGTAGTTTGTTATATTTTGTTATGATGGTAGTTTGTTATGTTGTTATGATGGTAGTTTGTTAAGTTATTATGATGGTAGTTTGTTATGTTGTTATGATGGTAGAATTTTGTTATATTTATTATGATGGTAGTTTGTTATATTTGTTATGAGGGGTAGTTTGTTCAGTTATTATGATGGTAGTTTGTTATGTTGTTATGATGGTAGTTTGTTCAGTTGTTATGATGGTAGTTTGTTATATTTATTAATGCTGATGGTAGTTTCTTTAGTTATTATGATGTAAGTTTGTTATTATGATGTAAGTTTGTTAAGTTGTTATGATGGTAGTTTGTTATGTTATGTTATGATGGTAGTTTCTTAAGTTATTATGATGGTAAGTTTGTTCAGTTATTATGATGGTAGTTTGTTAAGTTATTATGATGGTAGTTTGTTAAGTTATTATGATGGTAGTTTGTTATAGTTGTTATGATGGTAGTTTGTTAAGTCATTATTATGATGGTAGTTTGTTAAGTTGTTATGATGGTAGTTTGTTATGTTGTTATGATGGTAGTTTCTTAAATTATTATGATGTAAGTTTGTTAAGTTGTTATGATGGTAGTTTGTTAAGTTGTTATGATGGTAGTTTGTTCAGTTATTATGATGGTAGTTTGTTCAGTTATTATGATGGTAGTTTGTTATGTTAGTTTGTTTATGATGGTAGTTTGTTGTATGTTATTATGATGGTAGTTTGTTAAGTTATTATGATGGTAGTAGTTTGTTATGTTATTATGATGGTAGTTTCTTAAGTTATTATGATGTAAGTTTGTTAAGTTGTTATGATGGTAGTTTGTTCAGTTATTATGATGGTAGTTTGTTCAGTTGTTATGATGGTAGTTTGTTATGTTGTTATGATGGTAGTTTCTTAAGTTATTATGATGTAAGTTTCTTAAGTTGTTATGATGGTAGTTTGTTAAGTTATTATGATGGTAGTTTGTTATGTTGTTATGATGGTAGTTTGTTCAGTTATTATGATGTAGTAGTTTGTTATTTTTATGTAAGTTTATGATGGTAGTTTGTTCAGTTATTATGATGGTAGTTTGTTCAGTTATTATGATGGTAGTTTGTTTATGTTGTTATATTTGGTAGTTTGTTATATTTGTTATGATGGTAGTTTGTTATAGTTGTTATGATGGTAGTTTGTTCAGTTATTATGATGGTAGTTTGTTATATTTGTTATGATGGTAGTTTGTTCAGTTATTATGATGGTAGTTTGTTCAGTCATTATGATGTGGTAGTTTGTTTAAGTTGTTATGATGGTAGTTTGTTAAGTTATTATGATGGTAGTTTGTTAAGTTATTATGATGGTAGTTTGTTATATTTTGTTATGATGGTAGTTTCTTAAGTTATTATGATGTAAGTTTGTTAAGTTGTTATGATGGTAGTTTGTTCAGTTATTATGATGGTAGTTTGTTATGTTGTTATGATGGTAGTTTGTTCAGTTATTATGATGGTAGTTTGTTAAGTTATTATGATGGTAGTTTGTTAAGTTATTATGATGGTAGTTTGTTATATTTGTTATGATGGTAGATTGTTAAGTTATTATGATGTAAGTTTGTTAAGTTGTTATGATGGTAGTTTGTTCAGTTGTTATGATGGTAGTTTATTTATGTTTGTTATGATGGTAGTTTGTTAAGTTATTATGATGGTAGTTTGTTTATGTTGTTATGATGGTAGTTTCTTAATTTATTATGATGTAAGTTTGTTAAGTTGTTATGATGGTAGTTTGTTATAGTTGATATGATGGTAGTTTGTTCAGTTATTATGATGGTAGTTTGTTCAGTTATTATGATGGTAGTTTGTTATATTTGTTATGATGGTAGTTTGTTATGTTATTATGATGGTAAGTTTGTTAAGTTCTTATGATGGTAGTTTGTTAAGTTATTATGATGGTAGTTTGTTCAGTTATTATGATGGTAGTTTGTTATGTTGTTATGATGGTAGTTTGTTCAGTTATTATGATGGTAGTTTGTTATGTTGTTATGATGGTAGTTTGTTCAGTTATTATGATGGTAGTTTGTTTTATGTTATTATGATGGTAGTTTGTTATGTTATTATGATGGTAGTTTGTTCAGTTATTATGATGGTAGTTTGTTAATTTATTATGATGGTAGTTTGTTATGTTATTATGATGGTAGTTTGTTATATTTATTATGATGTAAGTTTGTTCAGTTATTATGATGGTAGTTTGTTCAGTTATTATGATGGTAGTTTGTTCAGTTATTATGATGGTAGTTTGTTTGTTATTATGATGGTAGTTTGTTCAGTTATTATGGTGGTAGTTTGTTCAGTCATTATGATGGTAGTTTGTTATGTTGTTATGATGGTAGTTTTCTTAAGTTACTATGATGTAAGTTTGTTAAGTTGTTATGATGGTAGTTTTGTTATGTTGTTATGATGATGGTAGTTTGTTAAGTTATTATGATGGTAGTTTGTTAAGTTATTATGATGGTAGTTTGTTATGTTGTTATGATGGTAGTTTCTTAATGTTGTTATTATGATGGTGTAAGTTTGTTGTATGTTGTTATGATGGTAGTTTGTTAAAGTTATTATGATGGTAGTTTGTTATGTTGTTATGATGGTAGTTTGTTATGTTGTTATGATGGTAGTTTGTTTATGTTATATTGTTATGAGGGGTAGTTTGTTCAGTTATTATGATGGTAGTTTGTTATGTTGTTATGATGGTAGTTTGTTATGTTGTTTATGATGGTAGTTTGTTCAGTTATTATGATGGTAGTTTGTTATAGTTGTTATGATGGTAGTTTGTTAAGTTATTATGATGGTAGTTTGTTAAGTTATTATGATGGTAGTTTGTTTTATGTTTGTTATGATGGTAGTTTCTTAAGTTATTATGATGGTAGTTTGTTCAGTTATTATGATGGTAGTTTGTTATAGTTATTATGATGGTAGTTTGTTAAGTTATTATGATGGTAGTTTGTTATATTTATTATGATGGTAGTTTGTTCAGTTATTATGATGGTAGTTTGTTAAGTTATTATGATGGTAGTTTGTTATGTTGTTATGATGGTAGTTTCTTAAGTTATTTATGATGTAATTTTGTTAAGTTGTTATGATGGTAGTTTGTTAAGTTATTTATGATGGTAGTTTGTTCAGTTATTATGATGGTAGTTTGTTCAGTTATTATGATGGTAGTTTGTTATATTGTTATGATGGTAGTTTGTTATATTATTTATGATGGTAGTTTGTTAAGTTATTATGATGGTAGTTTGTTAGTTGTTATGATGTAGTTTCTTCTTAGTTATTATGATGTTAGTTTGTTAAGTTATTATGATGGTAGTTTGTTCAGTTATTATGATGGTAGTTTGTTCAGTTGTTATGATGGTAGTTTGTTATGTTGTTATTATGATGGTAGTTTCTTAAGTTATTATGATGGTAGTTTGTTAAGTTGTTATGATGGTAGTTTGTTAAGTTATTATGATGGTAGTTTGTTATGTTGTTATGATGGTAGTTTGTTATGTTGTTATGATGGTAGTTTGTTCAGTCATTATGATGGTAGTTTGTTATGTTGCTATGATGGTAGTTTGTTAAGTTATTATGATGGTAGTTTGTTTATGTTGTTATGATGGTAGTTTGTTATATTTATTATGATGAAAGTTTGTTAAGTTATTATGATGTAAGTTTGTTAAGTTGTTATGATGGTAGTTTGTTAAGTTATTATGATGGTAGTTTGTTATATGTTTGTTATGATGGTAGTTTGTTATAGTTGTTATGATGGTAGTTTGTTCAGTCATTATGATGGTAGTTTGTTATGTTGTTTATGATGGTAGTTTGTACAGTTGTTATGATGGTAGTTTGTTATGTTGTTATGATGGTAGTTTCTTAAGTTGTTATGATGTAGTTTGTTCAGTTATTATGATGGTAGTTTGTTCAGTTATTATGATGGTAGTTTGTTATCAGTTATTATGATGGTAGTTTGTTTAAGTTATTATGATGGTAGTTTGTTATATGTTGTTATGATGGTAGTTTGTTTTAGTTATTATGATGGTAGTTTGTTATATTTGTTATGATGGTAGTTTGTTAAGTTATTATGATGGTAGTTTGTTCAGTCATTATGATGGTAGTTTGTTAAGTTATTATGATGGTAGTTTGTTATGTTGTTATGATGGTTGTTTGTTATGTTATTATGATGGTAGTTTTTAAGTTATTATGATGTAAGTTTGTTAAGTTGTTATGATGGTAGTTTGTTCAGTTATTATGATGGTAGTTTGTTCAGTTATTATGATGGTAGTTTTGTTCAGTCATTATGATGGTAGTTTGTTAAGTTGTTTATGATGGTAGTTTGTTAGTTATTATTATGGTGGTAGTTTGTTCAGTCATTATGATGGTAGTTTGTTATGTTGTTATGATGGTAGTTTGTTAAGTTATTATGATGTAAGTTTGTTAAGTTGTTATGATGGTAGTTTGTTATGTTGTTATGATGGTAGTTTGTTAAGTTATTATGATGGTAGTTTGTTATGTTGTTATGATGGTAGTTTGTTATGTTGTTATGATGGTAGTTTGTTAAGTTATTATGATGGTAGTTTTTAAGTTTTTATGATGGTAGTTTGTTAAGTTATTATGATGGTAGTTTGTTATATTTGTTATATGATGGTAAATTGTTATATTTATTATGATGGTAGTTTGTTATGTTATTTGTTATGATGGTAGTTTGTTCAGTTATTATGATGGTAGTTTGTTCAGTTGTTATGATGGTAGTTTGTTCAGTTGTTATGATGGTAGTTTGTTATAGTTGTTATGATGGTAGTTTCTTAAGTTATTATGATGTAAGTTTGTTAAGTTGTTATGATGGTAGTTTGTTATGTTGTTATGATGGTAGTTTGTTATGTTATTATGATGTAGTTTGTTAAGTTATTATGATGGTAGTTTGTTAAGTTATTATGATGGTAGTTTGTTAAGTTATTATGATGGTAGTTTGTTATATTTGTTATGATGGTAGTTTGTTAAGTTATTATGATGGTAGTTTGTTAAGTTATTATGATGGTAGTTTGTTATGTTGTTATGATGGTAGTTTCTTAAGTTATTATGATGTAAGTTTGCTACGTTGTTATGATGGGTAGTTTGTTAAGTTGTTATGATGGTAGTTTGTTCAGTTATTATGATGGTAGTTTGTTCAGTTATTATGATGGTAGTTTGTTATATTTGTTATGATGGTAGTTTGTTGTTGTAGTTTATTATGATGGTAGTTTGTTAAGTTATTATGATGGTAGTTTGTTTATGTTGTTTATGATGGTAGTTTGTTAAGTTATTATGATGGTAGTTTGTTAAGTTGTTATGATGGTAGTTTGTTATGTTGTTATGATGGTAGTTTGTTAAGTTATTATGATGGTAAGTTTTGTTATGATGGTAGTTTGTTAAGTTATTATGATGGTAGTTTGTTATATTTGTTATGATGGTAGTTTGTTAAGTTATTATGATGTAGTTTGTTATGTTGTAAGTTTGTTTGTTCAGTTATTATGATGGTAGTTTGTTATATTTGTTATGATGGTAGTTTGTTCAGTTATTATGATGGTAGTTTGTTCAGTTATTTATGATGGTAGTTATGATAAGTTGTTAGTTTGGTAGTTTGTTATGTTGTTATGATGGTAGTTTGTTATGGTAGTTATTATGATGGTAGTTTGTTCAGTTATAGTTATTCATTATGATGGTAGTTTGTTATGTTGTTATGATGGTAGTTTGTTATGTTATTATGATGGTAGTTTGTTCAGTTGTTATGATGGTAGTTTGTTAAGTTGTTATGATGGTTTGTTGAGTTTGTTGTTAAGTTATGATGGTAGTTTGTTATGGTGTTGCGGTTGTTCAGTTGTTATGATGGTAGTTTGTTAAGTTATTATGATGGTAAGTTTGTTAAGTTATTATGATGGTAGTTTGTTAAGTTATTATGATGGTAGTTTGTTATGTTGTTATGATGGTAGTTTGTTTCATTATGATGGTAGTTTTTATGTTGTTATGATGATGGTAGTTTGTTCAGTTGTTATTGGTATTGGTATTTTGTTATGTTGTAGTTATTATGATGGTAGTTTGTTCAGTTATTATGATGGTAGTTTGTTATATGTTGTTATGATGGTAGTTTGTTATAGTTGTTATGATGGTAGTTTGTTCAGATTTATTATGATGGTAGATTTTTGTTAGTTATGATTATGATGTGTAGTTTGTTAAGTTGTTATGATGGTAGTTTGTTATGGTAGTTTGTTGTTATGATGGTAGTTTGTTAGTTTGTTATTTATTATTATGATGGTAGTTTGTTCAGTTATTATATGGTAGTTTGTTACCAGTTATTATATGATGTTATGTTTGTTTAGTTTTGTTATTATGATGTAAGTTTGTTTAAGTTATTATGATGATGGTTAAGTTATGTTAGTTTATTAAGTTGTTATGATAGTTTGTAGTTTTATGATTAATTTGTTATGTTGTTATGATGGTAGTTTGTTATGTTGTTTATGATGGTAGTTTGTTATGTGGTAGTTTATGATGGTAGTTTGTTATGTTGTTATGATGGTAGTTTGTTCGGTTAGTTGTTATGATGGTAGTTATTATGTTAGTTTGTTAAGTTGTTATGATGGTAGTTTGTTATGTTGTTATGATGGTAGTTTAAGTTATTATGATGTAGTTTGTTCAGTTATTATGATGGTAGTTTGTTGATGGTAGTTATTATGATGGTAGTTAGTTTGTTGTTCAGTCATTATGATGGTAGTTTGTTATGTTGTTATGATGGTAGTTTGTTTGTTATTATGATGGTAGTTTGTTATTGATGTTAGGTTTGTTGGTTGTTATGATGGTAGTTTGTTATGTTGTTATGATGGTAGTTTCTTAAGTTATTATGATGGTAGTTTGTTAAGTTATTATGATGGTAGTTTGTTAAGTTATTATGATGGTAGTTTGTTATGTTGTTATGATGGTAGTTTGTTAAGTTATTATGATGGTAGTTTGTTATGTTGTTATGATGGTAGTTTGTTAAGTTATTATGATGGTAGTTTGTTATGTTGTTATGATGGTAGTTTGTTCAGTTATTATGATGGTAGTTTGTTATGTTGTTATGATGGTAGTTTGTTATGTTATTATGATGGTAGTTTGTTATATTATGATGGTAGTTTGTTAAGTTATTATGATGGTAGTTTGTTATGTTGTTATGATTGGTAGTTTGTTAGTAGTTATGATGGTAGTTTGTTAAGTTATTATGATGGTAGTTTGTTAAGTTGTTATGATGGTAGTTTGTTTATGTTATTATGATGGTAGTTTGTTAAGATGATGGTAGTTTATGTTAATGATGGTAGTTTGTTATATTTGTTATGATGGTAGTTTAAGTTATTATGAAGTAAGTTTGTTCAGTTATTGTGATGGTAGTTTTATTTAATTTATGATGGTAGTTTTTTATGGTTTGTTATTATGATGGTAAGTTTGTTAGTTGTTGTTATGATGGTAGTTTGTTTATGTTATTATGATGGTAGTTTGTTATGTTATTATGATGGTAGTTTGTTAAGTTTATTATATGATGGTAGTTTGTTATGTTATTATGATGGTAGTTTGTTCAGTTGTTATGATGGTAGTTTGTTATAGTTATTATGATGGTAGTTTGTTCAGTTATTATGATGGTAGTTTGTTCAGTTATTATGATGGTAGTTTGTTCAGTTGTTATGATGGTAGTTTGTTATGTTGTTATGATGGTAGTTTGTTTAAGTTATTATGATGGTAGTTTGTTATGTTGTTATGATGGTAGTTTGTTATGTTGTTATGATGGTAGTTTGTTAAGTTATTATGATGTAGTTTGTTATGTTGTTATGATGGTAGTTTGTTTATATTTATTATGATGGTAGTTTGTTATGTTATTTATGATGGTAGTTTGTTAAGTTATTATGATGGTAGTTTGTTAAGTTGTTATGATGGTAGTTTGTTCATGTTTGATTATGATGGTAGTTTGTTTTGGTAGTTTTTTATTATGATGGTAGTTTGTTTTATTTATGTTTATTATGATGGTAGTTTGTTAAGTTGTATTATGATGGTAGTTTGTTAAAGTTATTATGATGGTAGTTTGTTAAGTTATTATGATGGTAGTTTGTTATGTTGTTATGATGGTAGTTTGTTAAGTTATTATGATGGTAGTTTGTTATAGTTGTTATGATGGTAGTTTGTTATGTAGTTGTTATGATGGTAGTTTGTTATGTTGTTATGATGGTAGTTTGTTCAGTTATTTATGATGGTAGTTTGTTCAGTTATTATGATGGTAGTTTGTTTGTTATGTTATTATGATGGTAGTTTGTTTATGTTTATTATGATGGTAGTTTGTTTATGTTATTATGATGGTAGTTTGTTCAGTTATTATGATGGTAGTTTGTTAAGTTGTTATGATGGTAGTTTGTTAAGTTATTATGATGGTAGTTTGTTAAGTTGTTATGATGGTAGTTTGTTAAGTTATTTATGATGGTAGTTTGTTATGTTATTATGATGGTAGTTTGTTAAGTTATTATGATGGTAGTTTGTTAAGTTATTATGATGGTAGTTTGTTAAGTTATTATGATATGGTAGTTTTGTTGTTATTATGATGGTAGTTTGTTAAGTTATTATGATGGTAGTTTGTTCAGTTATTATTATTAGTTAGTTATGATGGTAGTTTGTTCAGTTGTTATGATGGTAGTTTGTTATATTGTTATGATGGTAGTTGGTTCGTTTTATTATGATGGTAGTTTGTTATATTTATTATGATGGTAGTTTGTTATGTTATTATGATGGTAGTTTGTTCAGTTATTATGATGGTAGTTTGTTATGTTGTTTATGATGGTAGTTTGTTATGTTGTTATTATGATGGTAGTTTGTTATATTTGTTATGATGGTAGTTTGTTAAGTTATTATGATGGTAGTTTGTTAAGTTATTATGATGGTAGTTTGTTATGTTGTTATGATGGTAGTTTCTTAAGTTATTATGATGTAAGTTTGTTAAGTTGTTATGATGGTAGTTTGTTATGTTATTTATGATGGTAGTTTCTTAAGTTATTATGATGTAAGTTTGTTAAGTTGTTATGATGGTAGTTTGTTTAGTTATTATGATGGTAGTTTGTTATAGTTATGTTTATGATGGTAGTTTGTTTCAGTTATTATGATGGTAGTTTGTTACTGTTGTTATGATGGTAGTTTGTTCAGTTATTATGATGGTAGTTTGTTCAGTTATTATGATGGTAGTTTGTTATGTTGTTATGATGGTAGTTTGTTCAGTTATTATGATGGTAGTTTGTTCAGTTATTATGATGTAGTTTGTTAAGTTGTTATGATAGTGGTAGTTTGTTATATTTGTTATGATGATGGTAGTTTGTTCAGTTATTATGATGGTAGTTTGTTGTTATGATGGTAGTTTGTTAAGTTATGATGGTAGTTTGTTCAATTTATTATGATGGTAGGTTTGTTATGTTGTTATGATGGTAGTTTGTTAAGTTATTATGATGTAAGTTTGTTAAGTTGTTATGATGGTAGTTTGTTAAGTTATTATGATGGTAGTTTGTTATGTTGTTATGATGGTAGTTTCTTAAGTTATTATGATGTAAGTTTGTTAAGTTGTTATGATGGTAGTTTGTTATGTTGTTATGATGGTAGTTTGTTCAGTTATTATGATGGTAGTTTGTTCGTAAGTTATTATGATGGTAGTTTGTTAAGTTGTTATGATGGTAGTTTGTTTAAGTTGTTATGATGGTAGTTTGTTAAGTTATTATGATGGTAGTTTGTTATGTTGTTATGATGGTAGTTTGAGGGAGTTTATTTAAGTTATTATGATGGTAGTTTGTTAAGTTGTTATGATGGTAGTTTGTTATGTTGTTATGATGGTAGTTTGTTCAGTTATTATGATGGTAGTTTGTTCAGTTATTATGATGGTAGTTTGTTCAGTTGTTATGATGGTAGTTTGTTATGTTGTTATGATGGTAGTTTCTTAAGTTATTATGATGTAAGTTTGCTAAGTTATTATGATGGTAGTTTGTTATGTTTGTTATATTGTTATGATGGTAGTTTCTTAAGTTATTATGATGTAAGTTTGTTAAGTTGTTATGATGGTAGTTTGTTAAGTTATTATGATGGTAGTTTGTTATGTTGTTATGATGGTAGTTTCTTAAGTTATTATGATGTAAGTTTGTTAGTTTGTTGTTATGATGGTAGTTTGTTATGTTGTTATGATGGTAGTTTGTTCAGTTATTATGATGGTAGTTTGTTCAGTTATTATGATGGTAGTTTGTTAAGTTGTTATGATGGTAGTTTGTTAAGTTATTATGATGGTAGTTTGTTAAGTTATTATGATGGTAGTTTGTTATGTTGTTATGATGGTAGTTTCTTAAGTTATTATGATGTAAGTTTGTTAAGTTGTTATGATGGTAGTTTGTTATGTTGTTATGATGGTAGTTTGTTCAGTTATTATGATGGTAGTTTGTTCAGTTATTATGATGGTAGTTTGTTCAGTTGTTATGATGGTAGTTTGTTATTTTGTTATGATGGTAGTTTGTTATGTTGTTATGATGGTAGTTTGTTCAGTTATTATGATGGTAGTTTTTTTCAGTCATTATGATGGTAGTTTGTTATGTTGTTATGATGGTAGTTTGTTATGTTGTTATGATGGTAGTTTGTTAAGTTGTTATGATGGTAGTTTGTTAAGTTATTATGATGGTAGTTTGTTAAGTTATTATGATGGTAGTTTGTTATGTTGTTATGATGGTAGTTTCTTAAGTTATTATGATGTAAGTTTGTTAAGTTGTTATGATGGTAGTTTATTCAGTTGTTATGATGGTAGTTTGTTATGTTGTTATGATGGTAGTTTGTTCAGTTATTATGATGGTAGTTTGTTCAGTTATTATGATGGTAGTTTGTTATGTTATTATGATGGTAGTTTGTTATGTTGTTATGATGGTAGTTTGTTATGTTGTTATGATGGTAGTTTGTTCAGTTATTATGATGATGGTAGTTTGTTATATTTGTTATTATGGTAGTTTGTTATGTTGTTATGATGGTAGTTTGTTATGTTGTTATGATGGTAGTTTGTTCAGTTATTATGATGTAAGTTTGTTATGTTGTTATGATGGTAGTTTGTTATGTTGTTATGATGGTAGTTTGTTATGTTGTTATGATGGTAGTTTGTTAAGTTATTATGATGGTAGTTTGTTAAGTTATTATGATGGTAGTTTGTTATGTTGTTATGATGGTAGTTTCTTAAGTTATTATGATGTAAGTTTGTTAAGTTGTTATGATGGTAGTTTGTTATGTTGTTATGATGGTAGTTTCTTAAGTTATTATGATGTAAGTTTGTTAAGTTGTTATGATGGTAGTTTGTTAAGTTATTATGATGGTAGTTTGTTATGTTGTTATGATGGTAGTTTGTTCAGTTATTATGACGGTAGTTTGTTATGTTGTTATGATGGTAGTTTGTTCAGTTATTATGATGGTAGTTTGTTCAGTTATTATGATGGTAGTTTGTTCAGTCATTATGATGGTAGTTTGTTATGTTATTATGATGGTAGTTTGTTCAGTTGTTATGATGGTAGTTTGTTATGTTGTTATGATGGTAGTTTGTTATGTTGTTATGATGGTAGTTTGTTAAGTTATTATGATGGTAGTTTGTTAAGTTATTATGATGGTACTTTGTTATGTTGTTATGATGGTAGTTTCTTAAGTTATTATGATGTAAGTTTGTTAAGTTGTTATGATGGTAGTTTGTTATGTTGTTATGATGGTAGTTTCTTAAGTTATTATGATGTAAGTTTGTTAAGTTGTTATGATGGTAGTTTGTTAAGTTATTATGATGGTAGTTTGTTATGTTGTTATGATGGTAGTTTGTTCAGTTATTATGACGGTAGTTTGTTATGTTGTTATGATGGTAGTTTGTTCAGTTATTATGATGGTAGTTTGTTCAGTTATTATGATGGTAGTTTGTTATGTTGTTATGATGGTAGTTTGTTCAGTTATTATGATGGTAGTTTGTTATGTTGTTATGATGGTAGTTTCTTAAGTTATTATGATGTAAGTTTGTTAAGTTGTTATGATGGTAGTTTGTTATATTGTTATGATGGTAGTTTGTTCAGTTATTATGATGGTAGTTTGTTCAGTCATTATGATGGTAGTTTGTTATGTTATTATGATGGTAGTTTGTTCAGTTGTTATGATGGTAGTTTGTTATGTTGTTATGATGGTAGTTTGTTATGTTGTTATGATGGTAGTTTGTTATGTTGTTATGATGGTAGTTTGTTAAGTTATTATGATGGTAGTTTGTTAAGTTATTATGATGGTAGTTTGTTATGTTGTTATGATGGTAGTTTCTTAAGTTATTATGATGTAAGTTTGTTAAGTTGTTATGATGGTAGTTTGTTATGTTGTTATGATGGTAGTTTCTTAAGTTATTATGATGTAAGTTTGTTAAGTTGTTATGATGGTAGTTTGTTAAGTTATTATGATGGTAGTTTGTTATGTTGTTATGATGGTAGTTTGTTCAGTTATTATGATGGTAGTTTGTTATGTTGTTATGATGGTAGTTTGTTCAGTTATTATGATGGTAGTTTGTTCAGTTATTATGATGGTAGTTTGTTATGTTGTTATGATGGTAGTTTGTTCAGTTATAATGATGGTAGTTTTTTCAGTTATTATGATGTAAGTTTGTTAAGTTGTTATGATGGTAGTTTGTTATATTTGTTATGATGGTAGTTTGTTCAGTTATTATGATGGTAGTTTGTTATGTTGTTATGATGGTAGTTTGTTAAGTTATTATGATGGTAGTTTGTTAAGTTATTATGATGGTAGTTTGTTATGTTGTTATGATGGTAGTTTCTTAAGTTATTATGATGTAAGTTCGTTAAGTTGTTATGATGGTAGTTTGTTAAGTTATTATGATGGTAGTTTGTTATATTATTTATGATGGTAGTTTCTTAAGTTATTATGATGTAAGTTTGTTAAGTTGTTATGATGGTAGTTTGTTATGTTGTTATGATGGTAGTTTGTTCAGTTATTATGATGGTAGTTTGTTCAGTTATTATGATGGTAGTTTGTTCAGTTATTATGATGGTAGTTTGTTAAGTTGTTATGATGGTAGTTTGTTAAGTTATTATGATGGTAGTTTGTTAAGTTATTATGATGGTAGTTTGTTATGTTGTTATGATGGTAGTTTCTTAAGTTATTATGATGTAAGTTTGTTAAGTTGTTATGATGGTAGTTTGTTATGTTGTTATGATGGTAGTTTGTTCAGTTATTATGATGGTAGTTTGTTCAGTTATTATGATGGTAGTTTGTTCAGTTGTTATGATGGTAGTTTGTTATGATGGTAGTTTCTTAAGTTATTATGATGTAAGTTTGCTAAGTTATTATGATGGTAGTTTGTTATGTTGTTATGATGGTAGTTTCTTAAGTTATTATGATGTAAGTTTGTTAAGTTGTTATGATGGTAGTTTGTTAAGTTATTATGATGGTAGTTTGTTATGTTGTTATGATGGTAGTTTCTTAAGTTATTATGATGTAAGTTTGTTAAGTTGTTATGATGGTAGTTTGTTATGTTGTTATGATGGTAGTTTGTTCAGTTATTATGATGGTAGTTTGTTCAGTTATTATGATGGTAGTTTGTTAAGTTGTTATGATGGTAGTTTGTTAAGTTATTATGATGGTAGTTTGTTAGAAGTTATTATGATGGTAGTTTGTTATATTTGTTATGATGGTAGTTTCTTAAGTTATTATGATGTAAGTTTGTTAAGTTGTTATGATGGTAGTTTGTTATGTTGTTATGATGGTAGTTTGTTCAGTTATTATGATGGTAGTTTGTTCAGTTATTATGATGGTAGTTTGTTCAGTTGTTATGATGGTAGTTTGTTATGTTGTTATGATGGTAGTTTGTTATGTTGTTATGATGGTAGTTTGTTCAGTTATTATGATGGTAGTTTGTTCAGTTGTTATGATGGTAGTTTGTTATGTTGTTATGATGGTAGTTTGTTATGTTGTTATGATGGTAGTTTGTTAAGTTGTTATGATGGTAGTTTGTTAAGTTATTATGATGGTAGTTTGTTAAGTTATTATGATGGTAGTTTGTTATGTTGTTATGATGGTAGTTTCTTAAGTTATTATGATGTAAGTTTGTTAAGTTGTTATGATGGTAGTTTATTCAGTTGTTATGATGGTAGTTTGTTATGTTGTTATGATGGTAGTTTGTTCAGTTATTATGATGGTAGTTTGTTCAGTTATTATGATGGTAGTTTGTTATGTTATTATGATGGTAGTTTGTTATGTTGTTATGATGGTAGTTTGTTATATGTTGTTATGATGGTAGTTTGTTCAGTTATTATGATGGTAGTTTGTTATATTTGTTATGATGGTAGTTTGTTAAATTTATTATGATGGTAGTTTGTTAAGTTGTTATGATGGTAGTTTGTTAAGTTATTATGATGGTAGTTTGTTAAGTTATTATGATGGTAGTTTGTTATGTTATTATGATGTAAGTTTGTTATGTTGTTATGATGGTAGTTTGTTATGTTATTATGATGGTAGTTTGTTATGTTGTTATGATGGTAGTTTGTTTATGTTGTTATGATGGTAGTTTGTTATATTTGTTATGATGGTAGTTTGTTATGTTTGTTATGATGGTAGTTTGTTCAGTTATTATGATGGTAGTTTGTTATGTTGTTATGATGGTAGTTTGTTCAGTCATTATGATGGTAGTTTGTTAAGTTGTTATGATGGTAGTTTGTTAAGTTATTATGATGGTAGTTTGTTATGTTGTTATGATGGTAGTTTCTTAAGTTATTATGATGTAAGTTTGTTAAGTTGTTATGATGGTAGTTTGTTCAGTTGTTATGATGGTAGTTTGTTATGTTGTTATGATGGTAGTTTGTTATGTTGTTATGATGGTAGTTTGTTCAGTTATTATGATGGTAGTTTTTTTCAGTCATTATGATGGTAGTTTGTTATGTTGTTATGATGGTAGTTTGTTATGTTGTTATGATGGTAGTTTGTTAAGTTGTTATGATGGTAGTTTGTTAAGTTATTATGATGGTAGTTTGTTAAGTTATTATGATGGTAGTTTGTTATGTTGTTATGATGGTAGTTTCTTAAGTTATTATGATGTAAGTTTGTTAAGTTGTTATGATGGTAGTTTATTCAGTTGTTATGATGGTAGTTTGTTATGTTGTTATGATGGTAGTTTGTTCAGTTATTATGATGGTAGTTTGTTCAGTTATTATGATGGTAGTTTGTTATGTTATTATGATGGTAGTTTGTTATGTTGTTATGATGGTAGTTTGTTATGTTGTTATGATGGTAGTTTGTTCAGTTATTATGATGGTAGTTTGTTATGTTGTTATTATGGTAGTTTGTTATGTTGTTATGATGGTAGTTTGTTATGTTGTTATGATGGTAGTTTGTTCAGTTATTATGATGTAAGTTTGTTATGTTGTTATGATGGTAGTTTGTTATGTTGTTATGATGGTAGTTTGTTATATTTGTTATGATGGTAGTTTGTTAAGTTATTATGATGGTAGTTTGTTAAGTTATTATGATGGTAGTTTGTTATGTTGTTATGATGGTAGTTTCTTAAGTTATTATGATGTAAGTTTGTTAAGTTGTTATGATGGTAGTTTGTTATGTTGTTATGATGGTAGTTTCTTAAGTTATTATGATGTAAGTTTGTTAAGTTGTTATGATGGTAGTTTGTTAAGTTATTATGATGGTAGTTTGTTATGTTGTTATGATGGTAGTTTGTTCAGTTATTATGATGGTAGTTTGTTATGTTTTGTTATGATGGTAGTTTGTTCAGTTATTATGATGGTAGTTTGTTCAGTTATTATGATGGTAGTTTGTTCAGTCATTATGATGGTAGTTTGTTATGTTATTATGATGGTAGTTTGTTCAGTTGTTATGATGGTAGTTTGTTATGTTGTTATGATGGTAGTTTGTTATGTTGTTATGATGGTAGTTTGTTAAGTTATTATGATGGTAGTTTGTTAAGTTATTATGATGGTACTTTGTTATGTTGTTATGATGGTAGTTTCTTAAGTTATTATGATGTAAGTTTGTTAAGTTGTTATGATGGTAGTTTGTTATGTTGTTATGATGGTAGTTTCTTAAGTTATTATGATGTAAGTTTGTTAAGTTGTTATGATGGTAGTTTGTTAAGTTATTATGATGGTAGTTTGTTATGTTGTTATGATGGTAGTTTGTTCAGTTATTATGACGGTAGTTTGTTATGTTGTTATGATGGTAGTTTGTTCAGTTATTATGATGGTAGTTTGTTCAGTTATTATGATGGTAGTTTGTTATGTTGTTATGATGGTAGTTTGTTCAGTTATTATGATGGTAGTTTGTTATGTTGTTATGATGGTAGTTTCTTAAGTTATTATGATGTAAGTTTGTTAAGTTGTTATGATGGTAGTTTGTTATATTGTTATGATGGTAGTTTGTTCAGTTATTATGATGGTAGTTTGTTCAGTCATTATGATGGTAGTTTGTTATGTTATTATGATGGTAGTTTGTTCAGTTGTTATGATGGTAGTTTGTTATATTTGTTATGATGGTAGTTTGTTATGTTTGTTATGATGGTAGTTTGTTATATTTGTTATGATGGTAGTTTGTTAAGTTATTATGATGGTAGTTTGTTAAGTTATTACGATGGTAGTTTGTTATGTTGTTATGATGGTAGTTTCTTAAGTTATTATGATGTAAGTTTGTTAAGTTGTTATGATGGTAGTTTGTTATGTTGTTATGATGGTAGTTTCTTAAGTTATTATGATGTAAGTTTGTTAAGTTGTTATGATGGTAGTTTGTTAAGTTATTATGATGGTAGTTTGTTATGTTGTTATGATGGTAGTTTGTTCAGTTATTATGATGGTAGTTTGTTATGTTGTTATGATGGTAGTTTGTTCAGTTATTATGATGGTAGTTTGTTCAGTTATTATGATGGTAGTTTGTTATGTTGTTATGATGGTAGTTTGTTCAGTTATTATGATGGTAGTTTTTTCAGTTATTATGATGTAAGTTTGTTAAGTTGTTATGATGGTAGTTTGTTATGTTGTTATGATGGTAGTTTGTTCAGTTATTATGATGGTAGTTTGTTATGTTGTTATGATGGTAGTTTGTTAAGTTATTATGATGGTAGTTTGTTAAGTTATTATGATGGTAGTTTGTTATGTTGTTATGATGGTAGTTTCTTAAGTTATTATGATGTAAGTTCGTTAAGTTGTTATGATGGTAGTTTGTTAAGTTATTATGATGGTAGTTTGTTATGTTGTTATGATGGTAGTTTCTTAAGTTATTATGATGTAAGTTTGTTAAGTTGTTATGATGGTAGTTTGTTATGTTGTTATGATGGTAGTTTGTTCAGTTATTATGATGGTAGTTTGTTCAGTTATTATGATGGTAGTTTGTTCAGTTATTATGATGGTAGTTTGTTAAGTTGTTATGATGGTAGTTTGTTAAGTTATTATGATGGTAGTTTGTTAAGTTATTATGATGGTAGTTTGTTATGTTGTTATGATGGTAGTTTCTTAAGTTATTATGATGTAAGTTTGTTAAGTTGTTATGATGGTAGTTTGTTATATTTGTTATGATGGTAGTTTGTTCAGTTATTATGATGGTAGTTTGTTCAGTTATTATGATGGTAGTTTGTTCAGTTGTTATGATGGTAGTTTGTTATGATGGTAGTTTCTTAAGTTATTATGATGTAAGTTTGCTAAGTTATTATGATGGTAGTTTGTTATGTTGTTATGATGGTAGTTTCTTAAGTTATTATGATGTAAGTTTGTTAAGTTGTTATGATGGTAGTTTGTTAAGTTATTATGATGGTAGTTTGTTATGTTGTTATGATGGTAGTTTCTTAAGTTATTATGATGTAAGTTTGTTAAGTTGTTATGATGGTAGTTTGTTATGTTGTTATGATGGTAGTTTGTTCAGTTATTATGATGGTAGTTTGTTCAGTTATTATGATGGTAGTTTGTTAAGTTGTTATGATGGTAGTTTGTTAAGTTATTATGATGGTAGTTTGTTAAGTTATTATGATGGCAGTTTGTTATGTTGTTATGATGGTAGTTTCTTAAGTTATTATGATGTAAGTTTGTTAAGTTGTTATGATGGTAGTTTGTTATGTTGTTATGATGGTAGTTTGTTCAGTTATTATGATGGTAGTTTGTTCAGTTATTATGATGGTAGTTTGTTCAGTTGTTATGATGGTAGTTTGTTATGTTGTTATGATGGTAGTTTGTTATGTTGTTATGATGGTAGTTTGTTCAGTTATTATGATGGTAGTTTGTTCAGTTGTTATGATGGTAGTTTGTTATGTTGTTATGATGGTAGTTTGTTATGTTGTTATGATGGTAGTTTGTTAAGTTGTTATGATGGTAGTTTGTTAAGTTATTATGATGGTAGTTTGTTAAGTTATTATGATGGTAGTTTGTTATGTTGTTATGATGGTAGTTTCTTAAGTTATTATGATGTAAGTTTGTTAAGTTGTTATGATGGTAGTTTATTCAGTTGTTATGATGGTAGTTTGTTATGTTGTTATGATGGTAGTTTGTTCAGTTATTATGATGGTAGTTTGTTCAGTTATTATGATGGTAGTTTGTTATGTTATTATGATGGTAGTTTGTTATGTTGTTATGATGGTAGTTTGTTATGTTGTTATGATGGTAGTTTGTTCAGTTATTATGATGGTAGTTTGTTATGTTGTTATGATGGTAGTTTGTTAAGTTATTATGATGGTAGTTTGTTAAGTTGTTATGATGGTAGTTTGTTAAGTTATTATGATGGTAGTTTGTTAAGTTATTATGATGGTAGTTTGTTATGTTATTATGATGTAAGTTTGTTATGTTGTTATGATGGTAGTTTGTTATGTTATTATGATGGTAGTTTGTTATGTTGTTATGATGGTAGTTTGTTATGTTGTTATGATGGTAGTTTGTTATGTTGTTATGATGGTAGTTTGTTCAGTTATTATGATGGTAGTTTGTTATGTTGTTATGATGGTAGTTTGTTCAGTCATTATGATGGTAGTTTGTTAAGTTGTTATGATGGTAGTTTGTTAAGTTATTATGATGGTAGTTTGTTATGTTGTTATGATGGTAGTTTCTTAAGTTATTATGATGTAAGTTTGTTAAGTTGTTATGATGGTAGTTTGTTCAGTTGTTATGATGGTAGTTTGTTATGTTGTTATGATGGTAGTTTGTTCAGTTATTATGATGGTAGTTTGTTATGTTGTTATTATGGTAGTTTGTTATGTTGTTATGATGGTAGTTTGTTATGTTGTTATGATGGTAGTTTGTTATGTTGTTATGATGGTAGTTTGTTCAGTTATTATGATGGTAGTTTGTTATGTTGTTATGATGGTAGTTTGTTAGTTTCCTTTCCAGTTCATTCAAATTATTTTCTGGGTTCTTTCTTATGAACATTAAAATGAAAATTCCGAAATTGTTCTTTGTGTTATTTCACGTATGTTGATTTTAAAATTGTGTGGTATTGTTTGTCATATTATTCACTTGGTCAGGTCAGTAACAACTGAGATTTTTCTACTTTAGTATTACCTTCTCTGAAATATCAAGTTGAAGTGCACTTTAGAAACACAAACCAAGTGAAGGTTCTTCACAAAAATACTTAGATAGCGATGACATCGTTTTGTTTTTGAATTTCGCGCAAAGCGTCTCGAAAGCTATCTGTGCTACCCGTCCCTAATTTAGTAGTGTAAGACTAGAGGGAAGGCAGCCAGTCATCATCACCCACCGCCAAATTTTGGATTACTCTTTTACCAACGAATAGTGGGATTGACCGTCACATTATAATGTCCCCAACGGCTGAAAGGGCGAGCATGTTTGGCGCGAAGGGGTTGCGAACCCGTGACCTTCAGATTACGAGTCGCACGTCTTAACCCACCTGGCCATACTGGGCCTAACGATGACATAAACATCAAGCGAAAAACATGTTCCAAATAGATCAACCAGCCCTGCGGTATTTGCGTGCAAGATGAAAGTGAAATGGATAGAATGCTGCTCTAAGTACGAATTACATTATCTTGGGTTTTCAACTGGGAGCTTTCACTGGCAAAGTTGTGTAGCACAGTTCTTGTTTTGTTTTTGCCATACAAGAATGAAAAAACAACAACACCAAAACAAGTATTGAAAAGAAATTCTTCAAAAAAATGGCGTTTATCAGAAATATTACAAAATGGTGACCTGGATTTTTATTTATGTAATTATTAAAAAAAATACTATTTTATTTTTTACTGAACTGCTGTTATTACAACGATATTATTTCAAAATCTACAGAAAGGGAAAATGACAGTAATTTATCCTTATTGTGAATACCTCGTAGTTCAATTCCAATGTGACCAGTGAAAAAGTAGCTACATATTATTAGGATAATTTATCTTGCTTATGGAATGAAGCCACAGAAGGACGACAAAACTTAGGTCGTTCCCATACAAGCTATTCACATATTACGGATAAAGTTTTTTTTTTCCAAAAGAAACTCGTCTCAGCGTTCTACACGATGAAATTTTGAGATACACAAAAAGAGACAAAATGAAATATAAAAGATGAAAAACATTAATCAACATGTAATAAAGTCAGTTTAGACATATAGATAAATCTATGCTTGCATTACTTAGACAAACGTTACACTGGTTGACTGACAAACAAACCCACTTTTCTGTAAGCACAAACTATGTTCTTTCCAATGACTCCAAACATAATTGTCTGTCTCTTACAGAGTACACCATCTTCAACAGTAATAAGGTCTTCACGTCTCTTCACATTGGACTGCCTATTCAACTACACTATGGATATGGACAAAGGTTCATTCGTGGTTTAAATATAAGCAGTGATGAACTTAGAATTATTACTTCTTCTACTGCAGGATGCAAGTTTTAAACATAAATTTTACATCTTATCCTGTGACCAGGATGGTTTGCTGATGCAATAAGAGATTGATACCAATACTGAGACCACAGATAAAAACACTTTCCATTCCATCGTGGGACGTGATGAGTTTCAGAAACGATTTATTTGTTTGAAGTTAAGCACAAAGTTACACAAAAAACTATCTGTGTTCTACCCACCACGGGTATCAAAACCTGGTGTCTAGGTAGTAAATCCGCTGTGCTACAAGAAGTGCTTCAGGAAATAGTACTTTATCAACCCTATACTGCCTTACACGAGACAATCTCCTGATTTTCACTGGTGTCTCTAATAGACTCAGGAACAACTACCAGTATTGGAAGCCTGAATAATCACAAACAAACACACAAAACAAAACGAAAACGTGGTGGAATTTCTTATGTCTTGTAACTAAGATGTTAAAATGAGAGACATCTTACTTGTATCTTATCAAGACCTTAGACATATCTTTTTCTGAGGACATTAGAAGACCAAACTCAGTAAGTTTATATGGGCTACAGTTATTCGCATTGGGAGAGATGAAACTCAATCATTCTTGGTAATCTACAGTTTTAAATGTTGACATCTCTCCCACTAAAGTATGTACTACTATATGATGGTGCAAAGAAATATGCCAAGCTCTTAAGTAGCCCTCTTTAATACACCACATGGATCAAAAACTATATACCCTTGTGCACTTCTATTAATGAAACAGCATCAGAGAGAGTGAAAACAATATGTTACAACTTTGAGATTTTCACACTGTCTGTGCATCTACCACTGCAACGAGAAAGATATAGAAACCAGAGGTATTCGGGATATATTTGTGAACTCTGTTGTCTTTGTATCTGCGACTTTAGAGTGAATACTTCTTGGAAAATAATTGAATGAAGTTTTATGAGGATTGATGCTGTCATTTGAAGCATTTACAGACCTCTAGATCATACGGTTCTAAACTTAGTGTCGGGGAAAAAGATCAAACAATACCCCTTATGGCATAATCTTGCCAACATACAATAAACACTAAAACCTAGAATTGCCGACATACAATAAACACTAAACCCTGAAATTGATGACATACCATAAACACTAAAACCAGGAATTGGCAAAATACGACAGACACTAAAACCTGAAAATGCTAACATACATAAACACTAAAACCTGGAATTGCCGACATACGATAAACACTAAAACCCGGAACTGCCGACATGTGATAAACAATAAAACCTTTGCAAATCTTTTTACAAAACATCAGAGAATGAAAGAAGATGGCCGCTACATCTTCATTTTTACATGCTGTTTTATGCTCGCTGACTGCCTCATTACTTTTGAATAAGTTACCAACATCAAAGAATTTCAGAAAACGCTTTTAAAGTGGACATTTTTGTGTGAAAGAAATTATCAGATATTTCAATCAGTTTGTTTGTTTGTTTGTTTTGAATTTCGCATTTCGCTCAAAGCTGCTCAAGGGTCATCTGTGCTAGCTGTCCATAATTAAGCAGTGTAAGACTAGAGGGAAGGCAGCTAATCATCACTACCCACCGCCAACTCTTGGGGTACTCTTTTACCAACGAATAGTGGAATTGACCGTCACATTATAACACTCCTACAGCTGAAAGGGTGAACATATTTGGTGCGACGGGGATTCGAACCCGCGACCCTCAGATTACGAGTCGAACGCCTTAACCCACCTTTCCATGCCGAGCAATTCTAGTGGGATTTGACTTCAGATGGTCACAGAAAGAACTATAATGAAGATTCAAGGTGTACAGTGACATTGATTGCCTTACAGCAAGCAACCATCAATAATAGGATGGGCTTCACTTGTCATATTCCTGGACAATATACTGCAAAGAGAGTGGAGTAGCGATTAATTCAAGAGTGCTTTAGGCCACGAATAGAGGAAATCACAAACGGTGGAATGTGATTAATGACATTTCAGAGGCATATCAATGAAACTAGGGAATATGATCATCCCTTTTGACATTTCTGTTCATCCAATCAACACATTTCAGAGGCATATCAATGAAACTAGGGAATATGATCAGCCCTTTTGACATTTCTGTTCATCCAATCAACACATTTCAGAGGCATATCAATGAAACTAGGGAATATGATCAGCCCTTTTGACATTTCTGTTCATCCAATCAACACATTTCAGAGGCATATCAATGAAACTAGGGAATATGATCAGCCCTTTTGACATTTCTGTTCATCCAATCAACACATTTCAGAGGCATATCAATGAAACTAGGGTATATGATCAGCCCTTTTGACATTTTTGTTCATCCAATCAGCTTCTGTAAATGGATAAACTAGTCTTATTGTAAAAGATGTTTGATTTTTGCTAACAGATGTTTTTGCTTGTATACAGAGGTTCCTGGAAATGTTTGAGAAAACGACTCTTTGCACTGAAGATGACGTTTCTCCAGTCCAATATCCTAATCAAGACATTTAGTAATATGATAAAATCAAAATTCTGTTTAGAAACAAGACAAGGCAAGTCAAGTAATGGTGCTGAGATGGTCTACAAAAGAACGTTTTCTCTGTCTAATATAAGAGAGAACATCGATATGAGTTTAGTCTCAGCTTACAAATTACAACGGTACCAACAACCCTCTTTCATGGAATATGAAAAGATCGTGGATTTGAATCCCCGTCACACCAAACATGCTCGCCCTTTCAGCCGTGGGGGTATTATAAAGTGACAGTCAATCCCACTATTCGTTGTAAAAAGAGTAGCCCAAAAGATGGAGGTGGGTGGCGATGACTGCCTTTCCTTTACTCTTACACTGCTAAATTAGAGATGGCTAACGCAGATAGCTCTCATGTAGCTTTGCGCGAAATTCAAAACAAAACAAGCAATGTGAAAGTGTCATAAAAGTTACCTCATGAACAACACTAAGGAAAACAAAGCACTTAAAGGTCTCTTTTATCGCACTACAAGTTTTTATTGTTGCCAATAAATCTGACCTGTATGGTTTCTTTAGTTGAGAAAATTACTGGGTACTTTTATTTCATAAAGTTATAGACTTTTAGCAGTTTATAGTTTCTTCCACTTAGTATATGCAATGAAATTGTAGAGAGAGAAATGTTCAACAGCAATAGAAGCCTAGTGACTTTACAAACAACAACAGAGCAAGAAGTTGTGCCTTATACAGGTACACTCACGCTATCTATCACTTAATGTATAATAATTGATAGACATTAATGAGTTCTGAGAATTGTGGTGACAGATTGAACTGCTTGAAATGCATACAACTTTACCAAAGTTCTGTTACGTTAAACTATTACAATTGCGTTGCCTTTGTTTATTCGGGATAAACACTGTCTTTTAGTATATTCTCAACGCGGCTGGTATGGCTATTAAAACATTAATTAAAATAAAGTACAGAACAACCTTCTTAGGTCATCTTGAGTTTAACACTGTCTTTTAGTGTATAATATACTCCTAGGGAAACAAGAAATCCTTAAGTTTCAGTGTACGTTGGTTTACACTTAACTTATTAATTTGTTTGAAACTGTATAGAAGAACTAACGTGATACATAGATAGAAACGTGAAGCACACAAGCACTGGTATCGTAAAGGTTATCAATCATTATGGCAGGATGTTCGATTGGATTAGTTAACCCTTTTCGTACTAGCGTGATATCACTAATATCTCACAGAAGAAATACTTAAACAAATAGAATGAAAAGTTAAAAAACTTAGAAAATATAATCAAAATGTATGATTTTTTTTAAAAGCTGAATCTATATATATTATTTGCAAGCGTTTGTTATATCTATATTTCCAAAACACTTCCTTCTGCCTTTGAATTTCAATTGTTTTTATTGCTCATTAGAAAGTTCCATTTTATCTACTATGGAGTTGAAACATATTAACTAACAACTAGAATGTCTAATTCCTTCTTTGATCATTTGTCCATTCTTACTATTTCTCAACGATATTACACATGGAGAATTCTGACTTAGAGTCCTGACTTTGTATCAATACTCTTAACGTTTCACCGACATTTCGTACTGTTGTAAGATGGATAAAGCTACATGAACCTTAGCTCGCCTGAACTTCATACACAACAACATGAAATTCATGATTCAATCAACGTATTACATACTTCTTCATTAAAGGAAATACTGCCACCTTGCTGGCTCTATTTACAAGAAACCAACCAAAGAGAAACGTATCTTGACTTTCTACTAAAGTCACCTCAATGCCATCAAAATATATAGTCTAGTTTAATTAATGGAGCTATATAAACATGCAAAAGACACCATTTGCAATCCGAACTGAAGCGCAAAACAATAGCTTTAAATTCAGATATGCTCTAACAGTGTCACTGAACTTAAAAGCATGCAGAAACTGTGAACTGGAGTCTCGTGAAAAGATAAGTCTACGTTTTCTTATAATTTCATCGTTGCTGTAACCTGAGCCTTGTCAGTATTAGAAAATAATGTGATTGATAAGTACTTGTTTAAAATAACTTTAGTATTTGGCATGCTTATAACTTAACTGTTAAAGTTTTATGAAAACTTTAATGGACAACATTAAAGTATCGTATTGCTATCACAAAAGTGTTATAAGACTACGCCGTATCAGATAACACATTTCAACAGCAATAACTGTGAACAAACTACTTTTTAAACACACGGATAAAACTGATCCATTTCAACAAATTTATAGAAAGTAAAGTAACAGAACTTAAATACCCACTATTCACCAGTTTCATATACGTGTCACCATAATAAGACTTTTCCCAATTACCTTCATTAATTACTATAATCATAGTTGTTTTGACCACACATCTCTATTTGTCGTTTCACATTGATACAGCCCCAGTGGTAAGTCTACGCATGTATACCGCTAAAATCAGGGGTTCGATTCCCCTCGATGGGCTCAGCAGATAGCCCGATGTGGCTTTGCAATAAGGAAACACACACACAATGTTGTCTCAATATTGACTCACGCTAGTAGAGAGGTAAGTCTACGGATTTACAACGCTAAAATCAGGGGTTCGATTCCCCTCGATGGGCTCAGCAGATAGCCCAATGTGGCTTTGCAATAACGAAACACACGCATTCATATTGTAGAGTTCGTTTCGCAAAATTCGAAATAAATTTTCCAAGATTCAATGTCCAGTAAATTAACCGTTTCGTTAACACATATGTGTGCGCATAATCTTTGAAAACTGCTTGCTTCTAATATTTATAAATATTCTACATTAGAACACTTTCCACAAGTTATGAACACCGTTTTTCCTATTTACTGATCAATCAATCAATCATATTAATCACGTTTTTACACATGATTATCACTTTTAATGTTTTACACTTTTTATTTACTTTGTTCTCATACTTAAAAAGACACAACAGTTTTTTTACTTTAAAAGATTCATAACATCTCTATAAATCACAAAGAAATCTTGTGTTATTGTGGTTGAGGCTCATATATTTAAATATATATTAACAGTGTGTTTGATGTATTAAAAACAATCGCTGAAATAATGGTTTCCAGGTATTTACTTTGCATATAAAGGAGTAATAAAATAGCTTGTTAAACCACTTGAAAATCCCTCTCAACGATTGTTGTCGTTTTTAAGAAAATAATTATTTAAAAAGTGTATCGAAACTTCGTGACGAAAATTAAAGTTTCTATATAATTTGCAACTGATTGTACGTTTACTATTTATCCTTTCTATTATTTCTATTATTTATTAAATTGAGGCACGTTTCTTTTTTATTACTGGTTTTGGTTTTGTTTGTTTCGAATTTCGCGCAAAGCTACACGAGGGCTATCTGCGATAACTGTCCCTAGTTTAGCAGTGTAAGACTAAAGGGAAAGCAGCTAGTCATCACCACCCACTGCCAACTCTTGGGCTACTCTTTTACCAATCATAACATTATAACGCCCCCACGACTGAAAGGGCGAGCATGTTTGGTGTAACAGGGTTTCGAACCCGCGACCCTCGGATTTTTATTACTGTACGCTAGGAGACTTTATCGTAAGTACATAATGAAGTGAAACAGCAACTGAAAAAAACAAAACACCAAAACCTTTGTAATCGTGAAGTTCCAGAAAATCAGGCCTTAGATTATGCTTAACTCATAAATTTATTTTTAGAATTGTTACAGGTTGAAAATGTATAAAGAAAAGCCGTACTTACCCTCAAAATGCAAAAGCCTAAATGTATAAACATACAACACACTCAGTATTATAAGGCAACTTTGCAATGCCTACCGTTTGTCTACTAACATAAAACACAAGAATTTATTACATATGTATTTCATATTTCACTCATTTTACTTCTAAGATGTTTATGTCCTACAAATGTATTAGATTTGCTCTCTAGTTAACTGCACATATTTTGTTTATTTGTTTTGGAATTAAGCACGAAGTTACACCATGGGCTATCTGTGCTCTGCCCCCCACGGGTATCGAAACCCGGTTTCGCGCGGTGTGAGTCCGCTGTGCCACTCAGGGGCAACTGCACATGCCACAATTTACTGCTCTCTCTAAAAGTGCCACCAAATGCATTGAGATCCTCCAGAGGCACTGCTGTATATCTAACTTAAAACGCTGGAAACCGAATTTCGTTCCCCTTAGGAAAGCAGAGCACAAACAGCCCATTATGTAGCTCTGTGTTTAATTCACAAATAATCAAATCAAAGCATGCATTTAGAAAATACACGAAAGAAAACTTTGACAAATTTACAATGGTTTGTCTGGATGTACGCCCAGTTTTAATCAAAAGCGGGTCCAATAACTATGCATTTATACATACTTATGATACAAGTTATCCATTAAATTAATCAAATAGGGACACTTCCTTCTTCTTGAGGGGATTTTCCATTGGTTCTGCTGTCAAAAGATCAAGCAGTGAGTTGTTCTGTTTTTACTTGTTTTGCTGTAAATCGTTTGTTGTCATTCTATTATGCCCATCAACTACATGCATATATAAATATTTACTGAATAAATTAGGAAGCAAAGCAACTACTATGCTAAAAACAAAGTACAAATATTCGTAATCATACGAATAACCATGATACCATATTGAAGCACTAATAGCTTTAAAGCAAATTTTATAATTTACCAAATCAATTTCAAACATAATTTAAACGGTTAAACAATAGTTAAATACTTTTAAGTTCGAACTTGTAAACATTTTCAAAATCACAATGTGAATTACTGTTGTTCGTTTCTTGTGAAATGAATACTAGGACCTTAATTTGAATTAATTAAATACAATGTACACAATTTCACCATTAAGTTGTAGAGTGATTGACAGGAAAAATCAAATGGTGGAACAGTTATGTTCGTATTGAGTCTCCCTATGGGTCAACGATAACTTTGCAAACTTACAGCTCTAAAAGCCATGGTTCGATTCTCCGTAATAGAACTAGTGCGAATTGTCCATTGTGTAGCTTCGAACTACAAAAAGCACCTGCTGATATTACAATGTCTTACCCTCACTGAATCAGTTTACGGAGACTAAGCTAAAATTCATGGCTTGATTTTTCGAGGTGGAAACAACCCAGATAGCCTACTGTTTATCTCTGTGCAAGAAAACAAAAAGTATTACTTACTATATATTACAACTGGCCATGTTACTGTGCCAAGAGCAGCTCAATTTGTATTTACTCTTCGAAACTTTATTTGGAGGGAAAAATATAGAATAATTCCTGAAATAATCATCAGAGAAGAGAAATATTAATCGAATATGACGTAAACAAAACCAGAAGTACTTCGAGTTATCTGATTCTGCCGCCACAAAATGGCGAGAAGTAATAATGTTTTATGTTCTTTATTAAGGCACGTTCTTATAATATGTGAAGAGATTGCGTGTAACTGAACGTCCCTCGTTACAGTGTACGTGTCTTTGTGTTTGTTTTCGTCTCGGAACCTTCTTGAAATATACTTTAAATCACATTTTCAATGAATATAAACGTTTTCTTCCGAAAATTAAGCATTTACAATAATGGCATAAATTTCAAGATATCTTAACTTCTAAAATAAAATACGTGGGAGACGTTAGAAAACAAAAACAGGCAATGAAATAACTGTATACCCCTTTTAGGATTTTAGGTCTTTACAAGCTACCAAAGTACATTTCAAGCATTGTCAGTAACCATTTGCTATTCTATTTTGTAATACAATATTGATTTTCGACACGTCTATTGTATGTAAATGTTATAGACATAGTAAAACGACACATAAGGGGTATATGTGTGTATATATATATCCCAAAACCCAAAATTTACTTTTTTTCATACGTATTAGTGGTAAAATTATTAGCAAAGTGATATTCGTGGGAAAAAAGTTTAAGTTACAGAAGACACCCTCTACCGGCAACATACTGTAAACTGTACGTTATGGTGATGACATAATGCCATATGTGTATTAAAGGTATACGTTTATTTAATATTCAGATGTTTCCGCTCACTAAACAGATATGTACTGCAAGATCATATAGCTTAATAGTCTATGATGTAGCCCTAGTACTATGAAAACGAAATATTAAAGTGAAATTCGTTACGGTTCAAACAAAATATTCCATAAATCAAAAAAACTGGAAACAAAACATAATCTTGTTGTTTCAGTCCAGTCATTCTTCTTAAAAATATTTATATGGTTCATTGATATGAAACATATAAAAAAAGGTTACATTTCCGTACACTTGCCTATTAATTTTATAATGGTTACGAGGTCGGTCAGTCGATAGAACTCACATAAGGTATAGAAGATAACATAAAATATAAAGTCTTACTAAAAAACAAACGTCTGAAATGTATTTGAGGTTTCTGGGAGGAAGAATATTTTTTAATCATGAAATAAAATCATTTTGCACTGGGCCCATTAAGAAAGGGATATTAATGTAATTATTCTTTAGGCAGGTTATGTAAAGTGATAATTAAAACATCGTTTTGGACATATAAAGTTGTAAGTTAATGAAGGAAGATTTTAAGATTCGGAGGTAAAATGAAGTTTGTTTATGACCTTTAGTTCTCGTCATTTAAAGAACGAATTTTGAAATAATATAATGCATTTCAGTTAATCACATCTATTAGTAATTATTTAACAGCTTGATAAACGATCAAAAATTGCTCGAGAGAAAGCATCATACAATAAGTTGAATCCCCATTTACAATGTCATATTTTTTACCTTTTGTGAAACCACAGAAATATAATACTTTATTTGTCAAGACTTATCACTTTATACATGCTGACAAGTTAATAACTAAGTCTATAATTTGCTGTTTCATTATGAGTTGCGTTAATGAACAGTGGAAGGAAAATATTACGAAATACTTGAATCTAGCTTACGTTGTGACGGAAAAGCTTATGTGAATGAATTCTATCTACCAATTAATTATAATCCTTTCAATATGTTAACAGGAGCATAGGAAGTTGTACTCTACACAAGAGGTGATAAACAAGTAACCATACAAAGTCTGGTAGATTGGAGTGGCTCTCAATAGACCAAGTACTATAGTTTCTATATGTACCAGGATTTTCACTTTAAAAGCTGTTTCCTATAATTCAAAATAAATTATTTATTCGTTTGACATGAGAATTGTTAGATATACAAAACACTTTTTATAACTAGTTCATCTTTTCCTGTTTCATATAACATAAAATAAACCTAAATATATACATATATGTAAATTTAAAGTAAAGCAACATTATCTCAAATATTTTATTAAACTGTGTAAGTGGTTATATGTAATATTTTAAACATTCTGTCACCTAAAACATATATTATAACAGCAAGTATCACTGCCGATGATTTTATGGCGGGTATTACAAGTATGATTTACCATACAATGGTAAAATACCGTTGATAAAATGACTAGATTGTTCAAAAGACAAACACAAAACAGATGGTAAGAAACTATATAGAAACATAACTGCCAGTTGAGACCTTAAATTTAGAGCACTTCATGGCTACTCATAAGGGTTCATCGGTATTTCAAACAATCAGCGATTTATTATTTTTAGTCGAGTTTCATAACTGTTTTCAAAGCTATAAAAGCGACTGAGGTCAAAATGACATTAAATGAATTTAATCACAGCATTATTAGTGCCAAAGCTGGTAATTTTAATTCTTAAAACACGTATAGTTAAAAAAACAAATTCAAAGATCAAAATTCCCTGTGGCATATAACTTAATACACGAATCAATTTCTTACCTGCGTTCAGAGTCCACAGACAAGCAAACAGCGTTATTATATGGCAAGAGTCTTTCAAAACCATCATTTATTTTCAATTTCCAATATCTTGGCAACAACTAGTAGTTACAATCCCTCCTCACTGCAAATTAGTTGTACTCCTCCAGAATCCACCATTTCTTAAACATCGCAGACGTTCTGTTAAGGTCGAAATCACATCATTTAACCTCTAAATCTTAGTACTACACCAATGTTGTCAAAAAAAAAAATCGACCAATAGAAGTCGTAATTAAGGCCGGTGAAATTAACTAGGACCAATTGAAGTGTCTGCTTTCCCTTAACTATGTGCACTCTCAGATCACATTACCATTATAACATGCTTGGTATGCAAGAACTTCTGTCACCTATAACTGAATGCTGAGTGATCGCTTATCATTCTACGTCGCCGTCTTTCATGGGCTGACGCCGTTACAGACTCAGCGCTTTTACGCTTTTCCACTGCAAATAACATGTTTACGAAGATTACTTTAGTGCTGCCATCTAATGTCTGAGTGAATAACTATGACCAAAAGTATTGATGAAGTCAGAAAAACGATAGATTTTAATTATTTCATATATAAACAAAAATGTTTCATATATATATATAATCTCAGAAGACTATATATATATATATATAAAACTGTTGAGAGAGAGCTCTATAATAAGATGGGGAAAGCTGCTACCCTAAATATCCCCCCGATAAGTCATGATAAAAACACATATTTCATGTTTTCCATAAAAAATATTGAAATGATAATCTGAAAAACATTACCGGATTGTCAACATGCCTACATCTTTCAATCGTTCTAGGATAGTTTTACAACTACATATGGTTAATGTAACCATTCTTTATTGCAACTGCCTGTAAACTAACTTGCAGTACCGCATATTCTTACTAGTAGCCCCCAATCAATTCAAAATGTCTACATAATTTCACCCCAGCTTAAATTGTGATGGATTTACTGTCATATTATCTATTTTGATATCGATGCTTGTTTGTGTTAAATATATATTTAAAAATATAAATAACTTAAAGTGTTAAATCTATATTGTGAAATTCCCGGCTATTTAGTGCAGTTTTAGAAGATTCTTGAGTGTAAGAATCACCAATATATGTGCGTGCATAAACACTTGTCTATTTTCAGTATTGTTGTGCAGGCTGAAATTTCTAGAAGCTCTCCTCTCGCTTATAAATGTAACCAACGCGACGGCCCAAGAGATGATATATATTATTGGTTCACAATAGTTGGAATACTTTATGCCTCGGAAACCATAACTATGATTAACGCTTATTATTCGGGAACTCCAAATATTTGACCCGGAACATTCCAAGCATTACAAACCATTTAACTTCAGGTGATTCATATCTGACGTTAGTATTTTTACTAAGACATTATACAACTTCAGCGGTGAATAACTCGATGTGTGATCAACGAAGAACACAGAGCTAGCTAGCTCGCTGTTAAGTGAATTGATCACATCGACTCGAAATTAACTCGCTCATCGCGAACCTTCGATAAGACGTCAAGAAAGTTCCAGACTAAAAAAAGATGACTTGATATTGTTTGTAAGTTTGTAAATAGATGACTATTTGTGATAATCGTTTTTGTAAATTGCATTATTTTTCTATATTAAATACTTTTATATTCATTTAGAAAAGTACGTGTATTAATATTGTTGAAAAGTCTCGTAAATTAGATACATATCGACACTTATTTAAGTTCCAGATCTAAATTACCATTTAACTCTGTTTAAGGCTATTTGAAATTGTAAATACAAAACAATACTTACTATTCAAACAACCAACAGTCTTATCTCATAAACAAACGGGCCTCCGCTGGAACAGCCGTAATTTTCGGGATTTACAACGCTAAAATCAGGGGTTGAATTCCCCTCCGTGGGCGTAGCAGATATTCCAGTATAGCACCAACTCACACATGAGCAAGTGCTTACGTCAAACTTTTCACTATTATCTTACTAAAGTAATTATTATGAGTCTTTTTAGTGTATGGGTTTGTCAACAAAATTTCCCAAAAATATGGCTGAATTAATTTGCATAAAAGCTAGTAAACATTTGGACGATAACCCAGCTTAAAACAATTAGTTTTTAGAGACTAAAGGTCATAGTAAGTCACGAAAACAAAACAAAATCATTACTTGTTACCATAGGGACTGATTTGTCAAGCTATTTCTGTTCTATAGCTCAGCGAAAAATGAATTTTGATGAATCTTGGTGGACATATGTAGCATATTCCACATTGTTCTGCCAAAACTTTCCGTATCCATTGATAAGGACACGTGTTCCTATTTTTTTTAAGAGCCGAATATAATGAACACTGAGTGACGGAGGTAATCGATCCACTGAGGGTCTTGTATTTTTTTATTTTTACTTTTTAAACACTGAAAGAGCACTCGGTAAATGACTGAATATTGGAAAAATGCAACTGAATATCTGTGGCCAGCAATTTCAGTTTTAAATGTTGTGAAGTCAATTGAAGGACGTCAGAAAACGTATAAATACAAAAAACAGAATATTTCAGACTATTCTGAATAAACAGATTTATTTCAAGACAAAAACAATAAGGAAAGGTGACATTTTTCACACATAATAATTAGACGTTTCAACTTTTATAAATTGTTTCTTTAACACTCAATGTATTCGTACATTTCAAAAAATGAACACCTGAGATATGTAGTTTTATTCTCATCACAGCTCAAACTGTGTATTACACCGCATCTTTTAATTCAATGAATATAGAATATACATGTAGACGTTCTAAATTTATCAAATTTCAAACCATCAGAAGTTCCTAGGTTGCGATTTCCTTAAAAAAGACAATTTTCTTTTCAGTGATCAATAAAACAAAAAGCGCCACAATCATTTTCTGAATGCCAATATATTTGAATGAATAAAATAGAACTATCGTTTCTGAATAGTATTTGAGCCGAAGAAGACTTTGATAATTTCTGTAATCTAGTATGATTTAAATATAATTGTATTTTAATTTCTCTAACTCAATTTTCACTGAAAATAGAAGTGTAGTCACGACAGATCTTAAATCTTCGTACTTAGAAAAATAAATATATTTTTGTATTTGATTTCAAATTTGTTTTGCAACTCAATACGGAAGGTTTTTCATTAAAAACAATAAAAGAAGTAACATGTAAACCAAGACAAAAGTAACTGGTAATTTATTTTGTTTTCACGATGTTATGAAGTGAAAATGTGAACTTTATTATGATATGAATATTGAAGATTGGAACCAGTGTTCCTGTAATCACAACCAGAAGCCTGGCATGGCCAAGCGCGTAAGGCGTGCGATTCGTAATCCGAGGGTCGCGGGTTCGCGCCCGCGTCGCGCTAAACATGCTCGTCCTCCCAGCCGTGGGGTGTATAACGTGACGGTCAATCCCACTATTCGTTGGTAAAGAGTAGCCCAAGAGTTGGCGGTGGGTGGTGATGACTAGTTGCCTTCCCTATAGTCTTACACTGCAAAATTAGGGACGGCTAGCGCAGATAGCCCTCGAGTAGCTTTGTGCGAAATTCCAAAACAAACAAACAAACACAACCAGAAATGTGTAACTATCTGTTTTAAGCCTTTATAGTTTCTCATACAGGCTTTGAAAAAGAATAAAATAATAATAATAATACAAAAACGACATTAGCATTTACAACGGCCACAAGGTCAGACACCTCAAGGTTCACAAGCACTGACCGACCTGGTTAGACTTTATTGTTTGTTTTGAATTTCGTGCAAAGCTACACGAGGGCTATCTGCGCTAGCCGTCCCTAATTTAGCAGTGTAAAACTACAGGGAAGGCAGCTAGTCATCACCACCCACCGGCAACTCTTGGGCTACTCTTTACCAACGAATAATAGGATTGACAGCACATTATAACGCCCCCACGGCTGAAAGGGCGAACATGTTTGGTGCGAGGGGGATTGGAACCAGCGATCCTCAGATTACGAGTCAAGTGCCTTGACCACCTGGCCATGCTGGGCTAGAGAGAAAGTTACCAGTAAGTAGCACTAACTGCCTGAGGAATTATATTTAACTGAACAACAAAGTTGATCATAACAGTTATAACTTACCGACAGTGTTAAATGCGAAGTGCCTCTTTCGGTATTTCAGCCGTTAGTACATGTCAGTTAGCATATTATTTTGTCCATTTTATTTGTTTTTCTGTCGCATATGGTTTCAAAAACATATCAACATAAAAATATATCTACATAAAAACATGTTTTAAGGTGATGTTCTTCCAAATCTCCTAAACATGTTTTATGTGTATTAAAAAAAAATTATAAATATTATACCATAACATTCATAAAGTTTAATGTGGTATAATTTAGGTTAGACTTTAAAAACATACACTGTCATATTTCCAAAGTAATTATTATTTGATTTTTAAGCATCATAGGACTAGAAGTTAGTATATTAGCACTAAGTTTGTAATTTGCTTGACTGATAGTTAAGTTCCAGGTGTATGCAAATAATACGAATTATCTTTATTTCTCTTAGGTCTTTAATATAGTAACAATTCTTTTCATTTTCTTAGAATTCTGGCTCAGAACACGATGAATCTGGTTTGTCTTGTGTGCAAACTTAGCCTTAAATGCTCCACTCAATAGCATGAGCTTGTCACGAGTGGTATTTGCTATTTCATTGTATAATTCTATCCAGCATCACCCCGAGAGTGAGGATAACCTACGACTGTGTTGCTGTTAAAATCTCACCTCCATTTCCTGATTTAACATAAACGTTCATTCTACAATTTGTGCGTGATACACTTAATTTATAATTTCTTAAAACAGCGTTTAGCTTTGGAAGAGTTCAAGATCATATGGATTCAGTTACCGCTTCTTTAGTTTCTACCTAACAGTCCTCTCACTTTTATCAAAGTATTATATTTCATATCCTGTGACGCGTATCCGGTCCTCGAGTCTATTCTGTTTCTGCAGCATGATGGAAAAACGAGATGTCAGTTAATATCTTTCAACCGTGCAACAGTTGGTAAACTGGAAAAAAATAATTCTTCGAGATTCTAAAACTTTCACGCATGTCCTGTCATAAATATTGGTAGTGATTGGTTTCATTGTTGACGAAATATACAGTTGTAAAGGGTATATTTACCAATTTCGTCAGATTTGAACAATGGTATTTCCAAAATTAAATCAGGACACAGTTGGTTTGAATGAAGGGTACAAGCAGTAGGAAACTAGCCAATGTGGCAAGGTGGGTTAAGGTGTTCGGCTCGTTTTATGAGGGTAGCGGGTTCGAATCCCGATCGCACCAGACATGCTCACCCTTTCAGTCGTGATGGCGTTATAATGTGACGGTCAATCCCACTATTATTCAGTAAAAGAGTAGCCCAAGAGTTGGCGGTGGATGCTGATGACTAGCTGCCTTCCCTCTAGTCTTACACTGCTACATTAGGGACGGCTAGCGCAGATAGCCCTAAGGGCAGCTTTGCGCGAAATTCAAAACAAACAAATAAACAAGCTAGCCAATCAGTGATGTCGAGTAAACCCACTTGTAGAGAAATATTTATGTAAAAACGGCTCGTTTGGGTTGAGAAAATATTTTACGTAGAGGAGTGAACAACGTTTCGACCTTCTTCGGTCATACTAAAAAAATTTTCTCAACCCAAAGCTATCCAATGAAAGCTAAAAAAAAATCATACGATTTCACAACTCAATAACTTTATTTTTGAAACTTTGTTCAAAATTTGCTTATTATAAGGTTATTCCACTGTCATACGTATCAAATGCTTCCACACCACTTCTTATATATAAGATCCACAAGGACGAGACGGTGGAAGACTACCTCCACCACCAGATTACAAAACCCTAATGCTCACGTACATAGTCAGATAAATGAAATTTGTGAGAGCATAAAATATACAGCATAACGCCAAATATATGCTAGTTTTCAAACTACAAAATAATAATGATACCAAATTATTTATTTATGTCGGTATTCAAAACATTCTGCAATTGGCCTCAGTGTTTAAATCATCTTAAACCATATTACCTTTCTGAGGAAACAACGCGATTATTAAGCGACGTTTCGGTTATTTATCCTTCACGTGATCAGTTACTTAAGTTCCTGTTCCGCTGAACATTTGATCATTACGTTATCTGTCATAGCGTAAGTTAAACCACCCATTCAGTTATCACGCCGAATGTAAGTACCGGTCTCAACTATAAAAGTACATCGACTAACTTTAAGCTACGTTTAGCTCCAGTAAACTAATACAATAATTGCTTCAACTACATCATTAAGAGGACTACGCAAAATATTTATTTCTGTTATTATCAACAGATAAGAATCAACACCACTGAAATGTGCCCACAGAAATACATTCTTATTAGATGTGCCTACAAAGAATCTGTCTCGAACTGTTTAGAAAACCGGTTTTACCTTTACATCTGCCACATAATGAGATATATATGTAACCGTAAGTCTCATATAAAGCTAGGAACCGAAATTCTAATAATCCTAAGATGGAAAGAGCATGAGATAAATACCAGGCAAAAGGTAGCGGCCCCTGCATGGCCAGGTGGTTAAGGTGCTCGACTCGTAATCCGAGGGTCGCGGGTTCGAATCTCTGTCGCATCAAACAGGCTCGCCCTTTCAGCCGTGGGGGCGTTATAATGTGACGGTCAATCCCGCTATTCGTTGGTAAAATAGTAGCCTAAGAGTTGATGGTGGGTGGTGATGACTAGCTGCCTTCCCTCTAGTCTTACACTGCTAAATTAGGGACGGCTAGCGCAGATAACCCTCTAGTAGCTTCAGGCAAAAACTCAAAACAAACAAACAAACGGTAGTTAACACTGTCTACATGAGGATGGCTCGACCTTTTCGTCAAAATTATATGTTAAATATATCCTTAATAAATTATCAGAAGCTTACAATACTAAACATTGTTTCCTTTTATAACAATATCTATGTAATGACCAAGTCACAGGTTCTGGTAATGTCTGTAAATATCGTAGTTAAAGTTTGAATTTCTTGTTCTTTTTTCTGTTGTTTTTTTGTATTATATAATAAATCAAAAATTAAAACAATTCCAATGAGGTGACATAGTTCCACACGGATTATCCGCTTTTATAAGTACTATTAATAACAAATAGTAATTTAAAAAACAACAATAACATTGTAATTCTGGTATGAACAATGTTACCATTACGCCCTGAAAATATCAATCCGACAAAAACAATACAAAGATAATAGAGATGGTATTTGCATCATTTCTATATTATATAACAGGTAACAATTACCTGACCATTCAATCACAAATGAATTTATCCGTTTTTGTCTGTGAACATTCCACTACACTATGTGCCTGTGGTGTCGTATAAGGATAATACACACACCATCTCCATCTTGTTTGTACTGTTGTTGAAGGATTGGCCGTCCCCATATTCACGTCCTTTTTTGAAAGATTGTTTCTTCTCTTATGTCTGTAGTATAAGTTTATTCACCCTTCAACAAGGTCTACATTATTAATATTTGGTCTTTCCTTAGGAAATCTAATTTACGATACTTTCCATCTACTAAAGATTTCACCTGTATGGATTGTTTGATACATAAGTTTATCATTAACGTAGAATTTAAATCCAAGTAAAAATACACCATTTTTTATTGTAATTTGTTTCACGGATATAATTAACGATCTCAATATCTGTAGTTATATGTACAAGTTGGGGTACCTGTACCCTGGACGGAAGTTACGTAAATTCATGATTAATGAATGGTTATCTTGGGACATCAAAAGTTGTTTCCCTTATATATAATTTTAAAAGAAACCTAAAACACCCATAAAAACAGCAAAACACAAAATGTGAAATCGTAAATTTGAATGTATCTCATCATGGACCCAAGAAACCTTCATGCCAAATTTGGTGAAGATCCATCAAAAGAGGCAAAGTGATGTGAAAAAAAACCGCAAAAAACACTCGTAAAATAAAAATTAAAAATTTGTGTGGATTTACCCTTGATATTAATGAACCTTCATATCAATTTTGGTGAAGATCCATCCACACTCTACGAAGTATTTACATGGACGCACAACAGACAGTACTATTATATTTATATAGATGGCGCCAGTAAACAAAGATGTAGTAATATTAAATCTATTTTAGATTTGATTTTTGTATGTACACTATTATTCAGAAGTCGACGGAAAGCCAAGTACTTCAAAATAGAAAGAATAAAACATAATTTTTATTTGGTGTGTAATTAAGTGTTATGGGCCTACCTTGCATAATGTTGTTGTAAAACACGTATTTAATATTTTAATTTAGTTTTGCTTGTTTGAGAAAGTGTGTCATTACATCATAATGGTGACATTATGACCTAGAAATTCCGTGTTATGTATAGAAAACGAAAACAATATAAATATCAGAGTAAAATGGATTAATCAGTGATTAGTACGTGATTCAGTTAGTAATGATGATTATCGAATATATTCATTTACTTTATTCGTTTAGTTGAGGAATTTCAGAAATAACTTTGATACAAGCACAATTAATTTCAGTTCAGTTAAACGTTGTTTCAGAACTCAGGCCTACAGCTTACGTCAAAATAAACGTAGCCTGCAGAGAATGTTTGTTTTTGAATTTCACGCAAAGATACACGAGTGCTATCTGCGTTCGCCGTCCGTAATTTTGCAGTGTAAGACAGTTAGTCATCACCACCCACCGCCAACTCTTGGGCAACTCTTTTACCAACCAATAGTGGGATTGACCGTCACATCATAATGCCCCCACGGTTGAAAGGGCAAACATGTTTGATGCGACTGGGATTCGAACCCGCGAACCTCAGATTAAGAGTCGCACGCCTTAACCCACCTGGCCATGCCAAGCGACAGAGAATGTTATTGAAGAAATTAATACGGTGGATTTGATATTATTTTGGAAACTAATTCAAGAGAACCTGAACAACAATATTATGAATGGCCTCATTTAAGAACATATCTTTAAAAATGCTATTAACACATGTTGTATACCCAAAACAACGTCAGAGGTAGTATACCAAAACAAATTAGATGTTTCAATACAGGGTGAATCAAAATTCGTTATTTTTTCCCATCGTTGTGAAGCAAGTGTGAAACACTGAAAGCTGTTTTTTATATCATAATATACGCCTAAATTAGGGCCCATAACACGTTGTCTCTGAAACTTTCATTCTGAGGTTCACTAGTTCATGCCAAATGTGTTGCCACAACAGTATTAGCTTAGAAACAACAGGGCAATAATAATGGTTTGAATTTCGCACAATGAATTAAGTTACGTGTGAGGGTTTAGATAAAAAAATTCGTAAAATTGTTAAAGGAGTTCAACGCTGTGGCACGTTATACATGGTATTGCTACTTTTTGTTTGTTTGTTTGTTTGATTTTGCTAAAGTCACACGAGGGTTTGGTTTGGTTTGCTTTTCGCGCAAAGCTACACGAAGACTATCTGCGCTAGCCGTCCCTAATTTAGCAGTGTAGGACTACAGGGAAGGCAGCTAGTCATCGCTACCCACCGCCTACTTTTAGGCTACTCTTTTACCAACGAATAATGGGATTGACCGTCACATTATAACGCTCCCACGGCTGAAAGAACGAGCATGTTTAGTGCGACGGGAATTCGAATCTGCCACCCTCATTTAGAAGCTAACGTAAAACGCGGGTACGTTTAATATTTTTATAAAGTTTATAATTAACAAAGTAATGAAATACTTCTTTCTAAATTGTTTTTTTCACCGCTTTAAGGTAACTTGTCATTAGGATTTGTTAATTTAACGTTCTTAGATGAAATATTAAACCAAAAGAGCAAACAATATTTTTAGAATTACTTCTTGTTTTACATGGTTTAGCCATTTTAGAACTAATGACCAGTTTCTTGTCTAAGACACAGAAGTTTCTAAGACAGCTTTGTCTATACCTAACAATATCATGTGAAACGTGCCACAGTGTTAAACTTCTTCAACAATCTGTTGTCTGAAAACTTAACTTAGTAATTCATTCCAAGATAAGAGGACTTAATTAAAGTTTCACATTTGAAACTTAGTGTGTTACATTATTTAATTACCGCCTGTTTATATCTAATTACTTCGGTTGCGAGTTGTTTGGGAAAGTCGATCATTGAGATTGGTTCTTAATACATTGAGTGATGAACTGTTAAACCCTTCACTTGCGCTGCACCCTTGGAGAGATGCACTAAAAGGTTTGACACCCAGTTAGTCACGCAATGGACAAACCAGCGTACTAATCGTTGGTAATTAGTTAAATGTGCTCTTGGATTCTTTTATCACTTCTGTGATATTTGCCTTCCGTGTTAGATACAGTACGCTTGCGACATCTATTGGATATTAGATGATACTATTTATTTAAAACATAATTGTAAAACACTGTATTTTAAGAGCGTATCTCAGAACGGCTGATATACAAGGAAGAACTTTATTCATGGTGGAACATGTATGTTTTGACAGAACATTGGTTTGTAACTTCTAAAAACAAATTAAATCTGCAACTGAAAGTAAAATGTTTCTTATATTGTTACATTTAAAAGTAATATTTTTTCTCATGAATTGTATAAAATGTCGCAAGTACAAATAAGTAAACTTATAAAATTCATACTTGTACAACAAAATTGTAAAAACTGAATACCATAAAATGTAGTATTCATAACTCCAGATGAGAAACAGACAACTAGATACTAACCTTATTCCAACTGTAAGGATTATCATACAAGGTCTTTCCATCTTTCTTTACTTGGAAGGGTCCTAATTCATTAAGAAGTCCATCCAGAGAACTACAACCTGGACCACCATTCATCCAAAGCACCACTGGGTCATTTGTAGGAGACTTCTGGCTTTCAACAAACTTTTAATATGTAAAAGAAAGAGTTAAAACAATTTATTTTGTTCAAATTAAAATCAAAATGAACATCACTATGATTCTCTTTAATCTTATTGTCAAATATCATGTTATGATTTGTTTAAACACATTACAGGAAAAGTTCCAAAACTGTTTTGAAACATTTAAAGTGAAGTATATAGTTCTTATTTTATCAACATCTTAATGACATCTTAAATCATTCCTACAAAATTAATCTTACTTCCATAATAAAGTTAATTAACAAGCCATTATCAAATTAACTGTTTATAAAATTGTATTCAGTCTTTTGTTGAAGCTTTGAAGTGGTTACAGAAGTGATATTAATCAAGGTTCATGTCTATTAGAACTGAAATGAAAACTAAAATATATAAATATGTAAAGTGTATAATCTATGAATATCTCAACTTATGAAAGTTAATAAGTCAATAAAAAATGTTAATAAATTAGTATTATGTTAAACACTATAGACATATTCAAGTTGTTATATTCTAAACTGGCCTACTTTATTATGAACATTACAAACACAAGCTAAAATTTTGTCATGACCATGTAATGCCATCTTTCTGCATTTTTTTAAAACTATGTCAGTATTCGTACACAACAAATTTCACATCTGATAACCTAGAAGTCTACAAGATTTTGAATTATAAAGTAACTTATAAAAGTATGAATTTGAAACCTATGCAACTGGGGGTTACAAAGTACCTTATTAAGGTATAAAGTTTTCATTCCATTGTAACACTCACATGTACACAGCACTTAGAAAGTTTTATAAACACTCATGTTTGAAACCATGCAACAGTTCCAACATCCACAACAAAACTGTTTAAATTAGAACTTACAAAACATCATTTATCAGTTATTTCTAATATAACCTGTGTATATAAAATCATTTCACATTAGAGAAAATCATTGAGATTATTGTGTAGTTAAGAATATTTACTGGTAATGTTCATATTGAATCATAATATAAGCACAGATGGATCAACCCTTGATTAGAAAAAGTTAAAAATGTCAAGAAATGAGTCATTCAAAGCATGCCACTCATATTTTTAGAGTAAATTAGACAATTTATTTAAAATATAACAGTAAAATATTAATCATTCAATAAAGAATCAGACTTAAGATACACATTCTGTATTCTACATCGCATCATGCCTTATTAATAACTAGGGACCACTGGATTCATCAAGGTTGTTCTTGTACTTAACAACTAGGAGCCACTGGATACCTCAAGGTTATTCTTGTACATAACAACTAGGAGCCACTGGAATCCTCAAGGTTATTCTTGTACATACCAACTAGAAGCCACTGGATTTCTCAAGGTTATTCTTGTACATACCAACTAGGAGACACTGGATTTCTCAAGGTTATTCTTGTACATACCAACAAGGAGCCACCGGATTCCTCAAGGTTATTCTTGTACATAACAACTAGGAGCCACTGGATTTCTCAAGGTTATTCTTGAACATACCAACAAAAAGCCACTGGATTCCTCAAGGTTATTCTTGTACATAAGAACTAGGAGCCACTGGATTCCTCAAGGTTATTCTTGTACATAACAACTATGAGCCACTGGATTCCTCAAGGTTATTCTTGTACATAACAACTAGGAGCCACTGGATTCCTTAAGGTTATTCTTGTACATAACAATTAGGAGCCACTGGATTCCTTAACGTTATTCTTGTACATACCAACAAGGAGCCACCGGATTCCTCAAGGTTATTCTTGTACATAACAGCTAGGAGCCACTGGATTCCTCAAGATTATTCTTAAACATACCAACTAGGAGCCACTAGATTTCTCAAGGTTATTCTTGTACATAACAACTAAGAACCACTGGATTCCTCTAGGTTATTCTTGTACATAACAACTAGGAGCCACTGGAATCCTCAAGGTTATTCTTGAACATACCAACAAAAAGCCACTGGATTCCTCAAGGTTATTCTTGTACATAAGAACTAGGAGCCACTGGATTCCTCAAGGTTATTCTTGTACATAAGAACTAGGAGCCACTGGATTCCTCAAGGTTATTCTTGTACATAACAACTAGGAGCCACTGGATTCCTTAAGGTTATTCTTGTACATAACAGCTAGGAGCCACTGGATTCCTCAAGGTTATTCTTAAACATACCAACTAGGAGCCACTAGATTTCTCAAGGTTATTCTTGTACATAACAACTAAGAACCACTGGATTCCTCTAGGTTATTCTTGTACATAACAACTAGGAGCCACTGGAATCCTCAAGGTTATTCTTGAACATACCAACATGGAGCCACTAGATTCCTCAACGTTATTCTTGTACATAACAACTAGGAGCCACTGGATTCCTCAAGGTTATTCTTAAACATACCAACTAGGAGCCACTGGATTTCTCAAGGTTATTCTTGTACATAACAACTAGGAACCACTGGATTCCTCTAGGTTATTCTTGAACATGCCAACTAGGAGCCACTAAATTCCTCTAGGTCATTCTTGTACATAACAACTAGGAGCCACTGGAATCCTCAAGGTTATTCTTGAACATACCAACATGGAGCCACTAGATTCCTCAAGGTTATTCTTGTACATACCAACTAGGAGCCACTGGATTTCTCAAGGTTATTCTTGTACATACCAACTAGGAGACACTGGATTTCTCAAGGTTATTCTTGTACATACCAACAAGGAGCCACCGGATTCCTCAAGGTTATTCTTGTACATAACAACTAGGAGCCACTGGATTTCTCAAGGTTATTCTTGAACATACCAACAAAAAGCCACTGGATTCCTCAAGGTTATTCTTAAACATACCAACAAAAAGCCACTGGATTCCTCAAGGTTATTCTTGAACATACCAACAAAAAGCCACTGGATTCCTCAAGGTTATTCTTGTACATAAGAACTAGGAGCCACTGGATTCCTCAAGGTTATTCTTGTACATAACAACTAGGAGCCACTGGATTCCTCAAGGTTATTCTTGTACATAACAACTAGGAGCCACTGGATTCCTTAAGGTTATTCTTGTACATAACAATTAGGAGCCACTGGATTCCTTAACGTTATTCTTGTACATACCAACAAGGAGCCACCGGTTTCCTCAAGGTTATTCTTGTACATAACAGCTAGGAGCCACTGGATTCCTCAAGGTTATTCTTAAACATACCAACTAGGAGCCACTAGATTTCTCAAGGTTATTCTTGTACATAACAACTAAGAACCACTGGATTCCTCTAGGTTATTCTTGTACATAACAACTAGGAGCCACTGGAATCCTCAAGGTTATTCTTGAACATACCAACAAAAAGCCACTGGATTCCTCAAGGTTATTCTTGTACATAAGAACTAGGAGCCACTGGATTCCTCAAGGTTATTCTTGTACATAACAACTAGGAGCCACTGGATTCCTCAAGGTTATTCTTGTACATAACAACTAGGAGCCACTGGATTCCTTAAGGTTATTCTTGTACATAACAGCTAGGAGCCACTGGATTCCTCAAGGTTATTCTTAAACATACCAACTAGGAGCCACTAGATTTCTCAAGGTTATTCTTGTACATAACAACTAAGAACCACTGGATTCCTCTAGGTTATTCTTGTACATAACAACTAGGAGCCACTGGAATCCTCAAGGTTATTCTTGAACATACCAACATGGAGCCACTAGATTCCTCAACGTTATTCTTGTACATAACAACTAGGAGCCACTGGATTCCTTAAGGTTATTCTTGTACATAACAGCTAGGAGCCACTGGATTCCTCAAGGTTATTCTTAAACATACCAACTAGGAGCCACTGGATTTCTCAAGGTTATTCTTGTACATAACAACTAGGAACCACTGGATTCCTCTAGGTTATTCTTGAACATGCCAACTAGGAGCCACTAAATTCCTCTAGGTTATTCTTGTACATAACAACTAGGAGCCACTGGAATCCTCAAGGTTATTCTTGAACATACCAACATGGAGCCACTAGATTCCTCAAGGTTATTCTTGTACATACCAACTAGGAGCCACTGGATTTCTCAAGGTTATTCTTGTACATACCAACTAGGAGACACTGGATTTCTCAAGGTTATTCTTGTACATACCAACAAGGAGCCACCGGATTCCTCAAGGTTATTCTTAAACATACCAACATGGAGCCACTAGATTCCTCAACGTTATTCTTGTACATAACAACTAGGAGCCACTGGATTCCTTAAGGTTATTCTTGTACATAACAACTAGGAGCCACTGGATTTCTCAAGGTTATTCTTGTACATAACAACTAGGAGCCACTGGATTCCTCAAGGTTATTCTTGTACATAACAACTAGGAACCACTGGATTCTTCAGGGCTACTCTTGTACATAACAACTAGGAACCACTGGATTCCTCTAGGTTATTCTTGAACATGCCAACTAGGAGCCACTAAATTCCTCAAGGATATTCTTGTACATAACAACTAGGAGCCACTGCATTCCTTAAGGTTATTCTTGAACATATCAACTAGGAGCCACTGAATTCCTCAAGATTATTCTTGTACATAACAACTAGGAACCACTGGATTCCTCTATGTTATTCTTGAACATGCCAACTAGGAGCCACTGGGTTCCTCAAGGATATTCTTGTACATAACAACTAGGAGCCACTGGATTCCTTAAGGATATTCTTGAACATACCAATTAGGAGCCACTGGATTCCTCAAGGTTATTTTTGAACATGCCAACTAGGAGCCACTGTGTTCCTCAAGGTTATTCTTGTACATTACAACTAGGAGCCACTGGATTCCTCAAGGTTATTCTTGTGCATACAAACTAGGAGCCACTGGATTCCTCAGGGGGCTATTCTTGTACATAACAGCTAGGAGCCACTGGATTCCTCAAGGTTATTCTTAAACATACCAACTAGAAGCCACTGGATTTCTCAAGGTTATTCTTGTACATAACAACTAGGAGCCACTGGATTCCTCAAGGTTATTCTTGTACATAACAACTAGGAGCCACTGGATTCCTCAAGGTTATTCTTGTACATAACAACTAGGAGCCACTGGATTCCTCTTGGTTATTCTTGTACATAAAACTAGGAGCCACTGGATTCCTCTAGGTTATTCTTGTACACCTACATTTGATGTTAAATCAAAATGTAAAGTCCCCCTTTTATTTTCTAGGAAATCATCAAATCCCATCTTAAAATACCATAAATCATTGACTTCTACCAGTGCTAAGAACAACTCATTCTACAGTAAAACTTAAATAGAATCTGTGTGGTCGTCTCAGTTCTTGTGTTCTTCCTCTCAATTTATGGCGTACAGAATACAGCATGTAGAAAACAGCACTTAACCTTCCTAATACATGCTATCAGATTTTAACCTACCGTTCCATCTCCTGAATTATCCAAGTAACACTTCTCTGAAACCTTTCTAATAAGTTAATATCATTTCTTAGATTACAAGAGCAAAACTTTATACAATATTTTCAGAGAGACCTGACAAGCAACTTGTATTGTAATAATTACCTTTTTACATTATAACCACTTTTCCTATAAAAACATCCTAAAGTTCAATTAGTATTGATACTAGTGTGGATGACTTGTTCGCTACTGTATCAAAGTCCTTTTTCTTCAGTCATGTTATTCAGATGGTTCCCATGTGTTTGTAGATATAACACAGAATCCAGAGTTTAATAAATATAATACACTACCTTGCACTTTTCATAATTAAAAGTTATTTGTCAACAATTTACTAATTAATTGAGAAAAATTAAGTACCACCTCAACATCCTCAGTAGGGCTAAAAATACCTTCATTAATAGAACAACCATTTTATTAGGATAGTTATAAGAATGTATGAATTTTCTTATAGGTATATGTTACAGCCATAGGTACAAAATTCATAAAGGTACTGTTAATTTGAAACATTATGGGACTTATTCTGAAACAATCCCTTGTAGTTTCCAGTGTTTTAGTAAGTGTTTATAACACTTGTACAGATTTATTATGTAATGATGGTTGTTTAAGAAGTTCTTAACTGTTCAGTCAGCTTGCACCTGTGGTTTGAAGATCTCTTACTTTCCATTGAGAAAAAAACAGTAAAAATATCCGAGGTAACTTTAATGGATTCTACAATATTACCCAAGGGATCAATGACATAGATGACGTAACTTTAATGGATACTACAATATTATCCAATGATCAATGACATAGATGAGGTAACTTTAATGGATTCAGCAATATTATCCAAGGGATTAATGACAGATGAGGTAACTTTAATGGATTCTACAATATTATCCAAGGGATCAATGACATAGGTGAGGTAACTTTAATTAATACGACAATATTATCCAAGGGATTAATGACAGATGAGGTAACTTTAATGGATTCTACAATATTATCCAAGGGTTAATGACATAGATAAGGTGACTTTAATGGATACTACAATATTATCCAAGGGATTAATGACATAGATGAGGTAACTTTAATGGATTCAGCAATATTATCCAAGGGATTAATGACAGATGAGGTAACTTTAATGGATTCTACAATATTATCCAAGGGATCAATGACATAGATGAGGTAACTTTAATGGATACGACAATATTATCTAAGGGATCAATGACATAGATGAGGTAACTTTAATGGATACTACAATATTATCCAAGGGATTAATGACAGATGAGGTAACTTTAATGGATTCTACAATATTATCCAAGGGTTAATGACATAGATGAGGTAACTTTAATAGATACTGCAATACTATCCAAGGGATTAATGACATAGATGGAGTAACTTTAATCGATACTACAATATTATCCAAGGGATTAATGACAGATGAGGTAACTTTAATGAATTCAACAATATAATCTAAGGTATTAATGACATAGATGAGGTAATTTTAATGGATTCTACAATATTACCCAAGGGATCAATGACATAAAAGAGATAACTTTAATGGATACTACAATATTATCTAAGGTATTAATGACATAGATAAGGTAATTTTAATGGATTCTACAATATTACCCAAGGGATCAATGACATAGAAGAGAGGGAAACCAGCTAATCAACATTACCCATAACCATCTCTTGGGTAACTACTTACCACTGGTGGGTTTGACCATAAAATTATAACATCCCCGATATTTGAAGAGGGTGAGTATGTTTGGTGATGAGTTTGGTTTGTTTTGAATTTGGACAAAGCTACACAATGGTTACATGTCCCTAATTAAGCAGTGAGAGGCAACAGAGAAGACAACTAGTTGTCACCACCAAACACCAACTTTTGGGCTACTCTTACCAACAAATATGAGTTTGACTGTCATATTATAATGCACTCATGGCTAAAACGGCAAGCTTGTTCAGTAGGACGAGGATTTGATCCGGCAACACCTAGATTGCAAGTCCAGCTCTCTCAATACTTGCTCATATCTGGACACTTGGTGATTGAATTCAAGTCATAGCCTGCAGATTGAAAGTCAAGTGCCTTATCCACAAGACCATTTGAAACAGAAACAGGTTTAAGGAATGAGTTGTAGTTAGTACTAAACAAAATTTTATGAAGAGAATGAATGATTTCCAAAAGATATGCCAATATAGTGCAGACTTAAATTTATAACTTTCTCTATGGTGGGTGTGAAAAGTTATATAGCCTTAAGCTTCAACTAAATCAGTAAATGGACCCTTGTTGTTTCACGTTACGTTTGCATAGGCATGAATATTAAAGCATGAGAACTAGTGTAACTGATCATTTAATGTAACTTGAAACTTGTTCGACAGAATTAAAAATCTTTAAGTTTAACTGGAAAATTCAATGTGCGAATAACAATTATTTACAAGTTATAACTTAAAACTAACATTTAAGTAACATAATTTCAGCCTCAGGTGCAACTCACAAGTTGCGCAACTCAACAAGAATCACTACACTAGGTATGAATTTCATGATAAAAAATAAAATATGCACACAATAAAAGTTCTCATTTCATACTGTTTTTCAAAAAAATCAAATGACACAATTATTAATATATTATAGGATTAAGAACTTGAAAGCTGCAATTTACACGTACTGGTACTACTTCTAACTGAGTGAGCAATTTATGAAAGCTTCTAATGAACGTAATGAGCATATAATATAAGTAATAATATATCAAATACACCACGATTTAATGTCAGTTTGGACAGATCCAATCCTTCTACTTTACTTTTATTCTCTCTGTATCAAGTTTCAACCTTATTTTTATCGAAATTATAAGCCTAAGGAAACATACAAACATGCGTATATATAAATACTCGGTGCGTAATATCCGTAGAGGTAAAACTCGGTAGAAATCGAGAAGCCTAAACACAAAAAGAATATTTAAATAAATATTGGTTTGTTGTTAAACACAAAACTACACAATGGAATATCTCTGCTGTGCCGACCAGTGGTATCGAAAACCGATTTTAAGCTGCAAACTTGTCACTGAGTCACTAGAGATACTGGAATATAGGGAAAAGTTAAAATATACGTCAATAAGACACAGTAACAATAATTTATTTTATTTGCTATATTTCAGACGTATCTTCCATCAGGCTTAGGTGCCAAAACGACATATGTTTAAAGTTTATGTAAAAATACAGACAATTATAAATACAACTAATGCAAAGATTAGAAAATTTTACAAGTTCTGGTTTTATAATACAACATTTTTAAACTGTTGTATCTAAGTACTAAACATCGAATGCAACTTAAAAATGAACAATTGAACAAGAGACAGTACAGTGGGCATGAATTTCACATTCAAGTTAAACTAAACTTAAATATTTTCATACAGGTTCAAATATCAAATTACATCTGACAAAAGTCAGATATACAATTATTAAGTATTTAAAATTAACTTTATTTTACCCATGCTGTAGATTCTTTGCCGCGTTCGACCAATAGCGGTGTAGATTCTTTTCCGCGTTCGACCAATAGCGTATCACATGTTGTCTTAAAAACCTGAAAAATAAATCACTTCAATGTTGCTCGATTGTCAAGGCCGTTACCATACGTACATGACGTCGCAGAAACAATTTTCAAACGAACTTTTTTGCAGTGAAAACACGCTAATTCATTTAGACCTAATTACAATAACAAAATAACTAAAACGGAAGGTATACGTGTGTGTGTTTTCTAATAGCAAAGCCACATTGGGCTACCTGCTGATTCTTCGGAGAGGAATCTAACCCCTGATTTTAGCGTTGTAAGTCCGTAAACTTACCGATGTACCAGCGGGGGCCAGAAACGGAAGGAAAAATGGTAGAATGAAAGACGTGATTGGTTCTTTTTGGTAACATTTTAGCTTCAAGAGCTAAATACAGGTCTCTCCCATTCACTCCAGCAACAAGTGAATTTTTGCTCAAAATAAGTCAGTAGTTGTTAAATAAAATATAACAAAAAGGGCCTGGCAGAAATGAAACAATAATATTCAGAAAACATTTATATACAGTTACTAAAATAAATAAATGATATAACAAAACAAGAGAAATAAAAAATGGATATTATTTTCTCAGTGAAATGGGTTTGTTTAGTTTTTTGAATTTCGCACAAAGCTACACGAGAGCTATCTGCGCTAACTTTCACTAATTTTGCAGTCTAAGACTAGAGAGAAGGCAGATAGTCATCAGCACCCACCGCCAATTCTTAGGCTACTCTCTTACCAACGAACAGTAAGATTGACTGTCACATTATAACTCCCCCACGACTGAAAGGGCGAGCATGTTTGGTGTGGCAGGGATTCGAACTCGTGGGCTTCAGATTACGAGTCGAAAGCGGTAAAATTTGTCAAGACGAAGAACATAAACTATGTTTTAAAATCGATGTTAACGGAAGCTGTAATAACTTAAAATAGGTGTGTTGTGTTTTCTTATAGCAATACCACGTTGGACTATCTACCGAACCCACCGAGAGGGAATTGAACCCCTGATTTTAGCGTTGTAAGTCCCTAGGCATACTGCTGTACCAGCGGTGGACTGACTTAAAATAGAAACATTTATTAATTCAACGTGAAGTTTGATAATTTATTTTAAAATAAATTTATATTTTAGGCTTCAGCAATCAGAATTTTTGTGAGCGCTTGTTGTAAATCACGTACCCCCATGTCATTACTTTTATTACGGTCGTGGAAGATAATTGTTTGAAAACTTGGTGGTGAAGGGTGCCATTGCATACTGACGCTGCAAATACAATAAATAATGCTCTTAATATTCAGGATTGGCTATTTACGCGAAATGTAGATGTATTAATGGATAAGTCGATAATTTAGTGAGTTAATCAGAAGTTAATTCGTTCACACGGTCCAGTTTTGTTGCCCTGTTTCGGTTTGTAATTTGAAATGAAACCAAATAGCCTTTCAAATTCCTTTAACGCATAAAAGAAATTAAGGGTAGGATAGTACGCACGTGTCTGATGTATGGTCTTTCGCTACAAAAGCGTGCTCGGTTTCAGGGAATGGAAAGATAAGTTTGTTTGTTTGTTTGATTTGGGTTGAATTTCGCGCAAATTTAAACGAGGGCTATCTACGCTAGCCGTTCCTAATTTAGAAGTGTAAAACTAGAGGAAAGACAGTCATCACCATCCACCGCCAACTCATGTGGGATTGATCGTAACATTATAACGCCCCCCACGGCTGAAATGGCGAGCATGTAAATTTACGAGTTACTTTTATGGTGCTTGAGCTACAATTATGAATTATGTTTTATATGCATGTAAATACGTATTTGAGAACGTGTTTTTGTTACACCTCCATCCCTTTGTAACATATTACGTTTGGTTTTGTAATGGTAATGCTTAAAGTAATAATTTCCACAGCGAGAATTTTTTTCCGGTTAATCAAAAACTCGTTTTGTAAAATTGATAACATTATTTGTGTTATACGTTGTATAACGTTAATACGTTAATCAAATATTGAAACTTCTTGTTTTTTTAAGATCCCTGGTCGCGAAAAATCGATCCAAATTTTGGCAAAAAAAAATCAAACGCCAAAATCAAAAAAACGGATTGGAGGCGAAAGACTACATAACCGTCATCCAATAAGACAACTTATGAAAAAAACCCGTCATCCAATAAGACAACTTATGGAAAAACAACTTCTTATTCTGATCGAAATATATACTGATAAGTGAAATCTGTAACATGCCTTGATAGGAACATAAACATAAGAATGAAAGATGACGTTGGTGTTCATAGATGTTACTTACTTTTGAATTTTGCTCGAATGAAGAAAATCATATTAATTGGAAGCGAAAGTCTAGAGAGAACAGTTATGAGATGGACACGTGCCCTGAGAGGTCAAAATCGAATTAGATTAGAAGAAAGTGAGGTGTATGATATTGATTCAGGTGAATATGGAAACGCTGAAACCTCTAAAACCATTACTGTTATATACAGCTGTATCATTATTTACATTTCATGTACTTCAAATCTGAGAAACGATTTTGAATCGTAGAGGTAAATAGTTTATTTCTACCAGTCAGCGCATTCTGGGAAATAATATTTCAAATTTTGGCACGACGCCCAACAAGGTCACTTTATGACAGTGGAAACTAGGTACTATTTTTGATCTTGTGTTGTAAGGATTGTACACTAAATATAACGTTTATTTTCTGAGATAAAGTAAACAAATTATTAATCGAAGGTAAATGAGAGTATTTTAAAAAAATCCGTATTTCTATACAAAAACAACGCTTTGAAATACAAGTATATATATTTATAAACACTAACTTAAAAAACAAAAACACTTCATATAAATGCAATTGTTGTGCGAGCAACAACAGACTAAATGGTTTAACATTACAGAAAACTGTCAAAATTAAAACGCCTACATACATATGTATGTATAGATAGATATATAAATGTGTGTGTATTTACATGTTTTATTTTGTTTCTTTGAAACCCCATTTCTGAAGCGGAAAGTGAATCGGTTTTCGATTTACGTGTGTGATTACACTGAATACGTTGAAACCGGCTAAAATCACCAAAAAGGGAAGCAGTGTGAAGTTATTTTTATTGTTATAAATACATAACTAGTTAGCAAAATTGATGTTACCCGAGATATACTACGGAACTCCCATATCATTCCATTCACTTCCGGAAACGCGATATAATTGCACATGTAGTGGCGACAGTACTTGCAACTGGACGGACAACTGAGTTAGAGCTGTCTCGTATGTCTGTAGGTCTACAGAGAAGATAAAATCTGACTTGTTGTTTCAACCTAATCACTTGAAACTTGGAACATTCATTTACAAATGATGTCGACAAATTTTCAGTTGATATTTTGGAATTTTCTCTCAATCAATAGACAAAAGCTAAGAATTTCGGAGGACAGTCATCAGCTGTGACTTGGATTGCATAGATTTTATATTGGTGAGTTCGAAAAGTTATATCCTAACTTATTGTTAATTTAACCCTTTTGAGATTGGTAAGAATTCAAAGTAATGCAAGTTACTTGACATCGTAATAAAGAATATCACGTAAGTGACTTTCTGTTCAGATGTATTCGAGGCTTATGAGATATTTATTACTGTCTTCTACTACACCGATATTTTATAATAAGTGGCTTGGTTTGTTTTGAATTTTGCACAAAACCACACGAGGGATATTTGCGCTAACCGTCACTAATTTAGCAGTGTAAGACTAGAGGGAAGGTAGCTAGTCTTCACCACCCACCGCCAACTCTTGGGCTACTCTTTTACCAATGAATAGTGGGATTGACCGTCACATTATAACGCCCCCACGGCTGAAAGGGCGAGCATGTTTGGTGTTATGGGGATTCAAACCCGCGACCCTTGAATTACGAGTCGAGTGCTTTAACCAGCTGGCCATGCCGGGCCAATCATAAATGAATGCAAACTACATAGTTTGTTTGTTCAAACACGACGTGTTTAACGTGCAGAAATGTTCGTGCGTTTCCCGCGCAGTTCATTCCCACCAACGTAGCACGCATGCCCAGAAAAATTCTTGTAAAAATACAAGAATTTGAAGGCACTCACTCTGATGATATTTGGACTGTTCAAAAATTAATCATATCTTGCATTTGGTTATTGATTTTTCATAATAATTGTCTTGTTTTCATATGAACTTTATTTTTGTATTTATATTACGTTATTTACTGTTAACATGGACTTATACAGGATATTTGTGTGTGACCAAAAGTATAATTTATTCAAGTTGGCCCAATACTATTCTTTCGTGTTGCATTTATGAAAGGTTGGCTTGGTTGGTTGGTTTTGAATTTTGCACAAATCTACACGAGCGTTATCTGCGCTAGTCGTCACTAATTTAGCAATGTAAGAGTAGAGGGAAGGCAGCTAGTCATCATCACCCACCGCCAACTCTTGGGCTACTCTTCTATCAACGAAAAATGGGATTAACCGTCACATTATAACGCCCCCACAGCTGAAAAAGCGAGCATGTTTGATGTGATGGGATTCAAACCCGCGACCCTCAAGTTACGAGTTGAGTGCCTTAACCACCTGACCATGCCGGATCTTTCATAAATGGAAATAACTTCCCACAATTCATAGAAATATGCTATCAGGTCATCCATTAATTAATATCCGATTGTAAGTCAGAAAAAGAGAAAAGATTTCAAACGTTTTTGCCCTGTAAGGGTCAGGCGTGTTAAGGTGTTGGACTCGTAACTTGACGGTCACGGGTTCGAATCCCCGTGGTGGGCTTATGGACACAATACTAATTTTATGTTTCTTACAAATGGGTTTTTCATGAGATGGGTCATTCTTCCATCCTGTTTAGAGAGTATTTTGTTTCACACCCAGCTCCCCCCAGTGGCACAGCAGTATGTCTGGGGACTGAAACTGCTGATAACCGAGTTTCGATACCCATGGTGTGCAGAGCACAGGTAGCTCTTTGTTCAGTTCTGTGCTTCATAATAATCAACAACAATTGTTCAATTGCATGAAATGATGGACAGCAGCAATTAGGCTAAGTAAATTTGCTATAGACACAATACGTAAATATTCCTTATATATATTTATATTTATTTCGTCGCGCGTTTCGAAACGACTTCATTAATGTTATTAAGACTGCTTGGAACGTGCTGAAGTTTGTCAAAATAACTTGAATAATATCGTGTTTATGAACTTATCGCGACCCCTGTTGTCGGTCTCAGTGCTAAAACGTTTCATGCCATTTTTCTATTTACCTTTTTCAAAACTTATACCATTCAAATTTTCAGTTTAAAACTATATTGAGATTGGCAATATTAGTCATAATTGAATGGTGGCATATAAAAAGGGAATGTATGAAAGACTGATGAAATTTTTGTGCACGGATTGGCATTTTGAAATTGAATTTAAAAAAAGGAAGGAAAAAAAAAACAGGTATTCTGGTCAATTTCCTTGCCTCTGTGTCATTTAGTTCCAGAGTATATATGTTTCACTGGAGTCTTTTATTTCGGTTGTAGAGTTTTCTGAGAAACGTACTTTAGCATAGACCCTCCGAGATATATTATGCACCCTCCTATACGCATGCACATACACGTGTTAGCAAGACGTGGATAGTTGAACGAACTTCTATTCGTATGTGTGTTGTTATTTCAAATGGTAATACATTTATTGTAAATGAGGCGTGTATCTTCCTTTTGGCTCTGGATAATACCGAGAGGAACTTAGAATTCATGGTACAAAAACATCCAGTAAAAATATTTCTATTCGTCTTTGTTCTTGTCCATCACTGACCAGTGATCGATACCAATGTAAATATTAGTAACAAAATCATTCACGTTTAACAACAAAGAGTGAACAATAATGTAAATATTAGTAACAAAATCATTCACGTCTAAAAACAAATAGTAAATAATAATGTAAATATTAGTAACAAAATCAACCACGTCTAACAACAAATAGTAAACAATAATGTAAATATTACTAACAAAATCATTCACGTCTAAAAACAAATAGTAAATAATAATGTAAATATTAGTAACAAAATCATTCACGTCTAAAAACAAATAGTAAATAATAATGTAAATATTACTAACAAAATCAACCACGCCTAACAACAAATAATTAATAAATAATGTAAATATTAGTAACAAAATCAACCACGCCTAACAACAAATAGTAAATAATAATGTAAATATTACTAACAAAATCGTTCACGTCTAACAACAAATAGTAAATAATAATGTAAATATTACTAACAAAATCGTTCACGTCTAACAACAAATAGTAAATAATAATGTAAATATTACTAACAAAATCAACCACGCCTAACAACAAATAGTAAATAATGATGTAAATATTATTAACAAAATCGTTCACGTCTAACAACAAATAATTAATAAATAATGTAAATATTAGTAACAAAATCAACCACGCCTAACAACAAATAGTAAATAATAATGTAAATATTAGTAACAAAATCAACCACGCCTAACAACAAATAGTAAATAATAATGTAAATGTTACTAACGAAATATTTCATATCTGACAACAAGAAGAAAAAAAAAGATATTTTTATTCCAATGTCTTGACGATTGTCACTTCTCAGGCTAAGTGATGCCATTTTCTACTGTAGACAGTTTAAAACAAGAGCTTAAGAAACAGAATTATTAAAATCATTATTTGACAAGAATATGTGTATTTGTCCTTACAAGTGGCGAATCGATGGACTGATAGTTTCTGCCCTGAGGATCCCCATGGGTGAGCGGTAAGGAGGTATGGGTTGGAATGTGACCATGATATTTTTCGTGTGTTCACGTGGCTTCGCTGTGTGTTGAACAGACACACCAGCTGCTACGGTATATAAAATGAAAAATATGTGCATGTTAATCATTTCTGGTTAGACATGCAGCACTTCTGATGGTGGTGTATTAACTTTATTGTGTCCATCGCGGGGAATCGAATCTCGGATTGCAGCGTTGTGAGTCACTAACGTAATGCTGTCTCATCGGGTTACATCACATTAAGATGTTGAAACATACAGAGTATACAAAGTTGTTACTAGTCTCTCAGTATTTTATTACTCTATATACAGTACAATTACAGATAAAATAGTTTAGTATTGTGTTTTGACACTGGGGGCAGTATAATTTTACATGTGTATTCTGTACGACTAAACGTTCGCTTTATTTCTTTGATATATCGGTGTCGAACTTACACAAGTGTCGTCCCGGTCTTAATAACCCTTTTTAATTTAAATTAAGGGTAAGTTCAATGATATGCAAACATTCTATTATCGAAAGATAAAAGCAACATTCTTTTATTTAAGAAAGATTTTTTGTTTTGTTTTTTAATTTTGCGCAAAGCTACTTGAGGGCTATCTGTGCTAGCCGTCCCTAATTTAACAGTGTAAGACTAGAGGGAAGGTAGCTAGTCATCACCACCCACCGCCAACTCTTGGCTTACTCTTTTTTCACAAATAGTGGAATTGACCGTCACATTATAACGCCCCCACAGTTGAAAGGAGGAGCATGTTTGGTGTGACGGGGATTCGAACCCGCCCCCCTCAGATTACGAGTCGAGTGCCTTAACCACCTGGACATGCCAGGCCATGTACATAAGGAGCGAAGCCTAAAATATAGCTACGTCTCTCTAGTCACAGAGACGCTAATTCTGACCGCAGATAGCCTGGCATGGCCAAGCGTGTTAAGGCGTGCGACTCCTAATCTGAGGGTCGCGGGTTCGCATCCCCGTCGCGCCAAACATGCTCGCCCTTTCAGCGGTGGGGGCGTTATAATGTAACGGTCAATCCCACTATTCGTTGGTAAAAGAGTAACCCAAGAGTTGGCGGTGGATGGTGATGACTAGCTGCCTTCCCTCTAGTCTTACACTGCTAACTTAGGGACGGCTAGCACAGATAGCCCTCGAGTAGCTTTGTGCGAAATTCCAAAAACAAACAAACTGACCGCAGATATATAATTTAAAAGTAAAAACTACAATTTGTGTTTTTATTGGGGAGTAGGGGGAAGAAATTTATTCGATTTTTAATATTTGCAAACTCAATATGGTGACTATTATTTTTAACCTGTGAGCTAGTGTCCCCAGCTGGGACATCGATAAGTCGTGTTACGTGTTATAATTTATTTTCGGTCGAGTATCCGATTTATTACGTTATATACGTCATGCACTACTATCTCAAATCACCGGAAATTTCAACTTGGAAATTAATAAAATGTTAATGTGTATTAAATTTACAGTATTTGCCAACAAGATTGATACACATAATTTCCTTTTTTAACAAAAATATATTTTAATATACAAACATAAAAGCAATACAGTTTAGAATAAAGGTTGTTACTGATAATTATCACAAATCGTTTATATATAACAGTTTTACAAACTTACAGACAATAGTTTAAAACTGAATATTTTATCGACGATCCAAGTTAATTCTTAGTTGATGTTGTTACGCCTCGCTTAAGCTAACACTATCTTTTTCTTAATTGGCCTCACAACAGTTGACCCCTTCTAGTGAAAATATTTAAAACCGTGATGACGAGAAAACCCACTTGTGAAGAAAATTATATTTGTAAAAACGGCTGGTATGAATAGAGAAAACACTATGTAGAGGAGCGAACAACGTTTCGACCCTCTTTGGTCATCGTCAGGTTCACAAAGAAAAAAAGAGGTAACTGACCGATAGCTGACCACATGTTTGAAGTGGGTTGTGTAATTGAGTGTAGGAATGTAAAGGGCATGATTAGATGTTGGATATGTTTATTACTATAGATATAAAGGTGTTCCTTTATGTAGGATTATTTTGGGTTTGAGTTGTTGTATAAGTGAGGCTTCTTTAATTTTGCGTTGTTTTTTTTTAAACTGGCCCTTCATTGGTCTGGCAGTACATCAGTTGGACCAGATGATCTGATTATTTATTGATAAAATGTAAAAATGGCTCGTTTGGGTTGAGGAGAGAACGTAGAGGAGTGAGCAACATTTCGACCTTCTTCGGTCATCGTCAGGTTTACAAAGAAAGAGTTAACTGACTGGAAGCTGACTGTTTGAAAGAGGTTGTGTAACTGAGTGTCGGAATGTAGAGGGCGGGCTTAGATGTTTGAATATATAATTTTATATTTATTTTATTATTATTATTTATTATATTATTTTTTAATATAGATATAGAGGTGTTCCTTTGTATTGGTTTATTTTGGGCTTAAGTTTTTGTATAAGTAAGGCTTCTTTAATTTTGCGTTTGTTTATGTTTATTTCTTTTTTTAGTATTTGAGTGTTTTCTTTGGTTATGTTATGTTTATTTGATTTGCAGTGTTCGAAAACGTGTGAAGGTAACTTTTTGTGTTCTTTGAATCTGGTTTCCATTTTCTACTTGTTTCTCCAATATAGGAGTCGTGGCAGTTGTCACATTGTATTATATAAATGTTGGTGTGGTGTTTGTCAGTGTAGTTTTTACATAATACAGACCTTAGTTTTGTTCCTGGCATTTGAATACATTTGGTATTAATGTCATATTTTGTTACTAGTTTTTGCCAAATGTTGGTTATTTTTCTGCTGATGTCAGGAATATATGGTATGCAGCAGTATATGGTTTCGTGATTTTTTGATTCGTGAGATATATTTACTTTTGTTGGTTGATTTTACTTTCTGTCTAGGTGTGTGTGTATAATGTTTTCTACGGTTTGTGGAGGAAACTTATTGATGTTGATGAAGTATTGTTTTATTTTGTCTAATTCATCGTTAATTTTATCTGGTGAGCATAGTTTTATGGCTGTGTTTATTTGGTTTCTTAGTATGTTGAGTTTTTGTTTTGTTTCATGTGCTGAGTCCCAAGGAATGTATAGTCCAGTATGGGTGATTTTTCGGTGGATTCCTCTTTTAAATTGTGTATCGGTTCTTGTAATTTTGAGGTTAAGAAATGATATTTGATTGTTTTCTTCTTGTTCACATGTAAAGTTAATGTTGGGATGTATAGAGTTAATGTGATTGAAAAAATTAAGTATGTGTTCTGAAGATGTGAATCACGCAACCGTGTCGTCTACATATCTGTACCAGTATAGTGGTGGATGTAATGCTGTGTTAATTGCTTGTGTTTCAACTTGTGTCATAAAAATATTGGCTAGAACTGGTGATACTGGGTTGCCCATGCTTAGGCCATTTCTTTGTATATAGTTGTGGTTGTTGAACATGAAGTTTGTCTTTATCGTGGTGAATTCTGTGAGGGTTGCTAATTGGTTGCTGGGAATGTCTATAGTTGGGTTAGGGTCTTGGATATAGAGTTCTAAGGCTATCTTGCAGGCTTCAGTGGTTGGAACTTCTGTAAAGAGGGATATAACATCGAAACTGGCCATTAAGGCTTTATGATTAAGTTGATTTAGATTAGACTTGAAATTAAAAGAGTCTTTGATGAATGAGCTGGCTGATGTAACATATTTGGAGAATGCCCATGCTATGTATTTACCAAGATTGTAATTAAACGATTCATATGTGGACATTATTGGTCGTAATGGACAATCTGGTTTATGAGGTTTGGGGATGCCTTATATTTTTGGTGTGCATGAGTCGGTTTTACGTCGGTAGGAATAAAGTGTTTGTGAAATTGTGTTGGCTTTTTTCATTTTTAGTAGTATTTTGTTTAGTTGCGTTTCGTGTGTCTTTGTTAGATTTGTGAGTATTGGTTTAATTTTTTTTATGACTGATAGGATGTTCTTCATTTTTCGGATGTATTCATTCGTGTTCATTATGACTATAGCGTTTTCTTTACCTGCTTTTATAATTTTAACGTTTTTGTCTTGTTTTAGGTTTTTAATGGAATTAATGTCTCTTTTTATAAGGTTGTTTTTTTAGTTTTTTGTTTTGTGAAATTATGTTCATGTTTTTGTGAGGACATTCTTTGAAAAAATCGTTTAATTTGATGTTTTTAGGTGTTTCTGGAAAATATAAAGTTCCTGGTCAAATTCTGTAGTTTTCCGATTAATAGACGTTAATCACAATTATAGCTTCCCCATCCTACTAACTGTAGCTGTCCAATATTCTCTCTCCCGTATATCGGCTAGCCGTCTTTATATAGGAATTACGCAAGTTTGTAGAAATTTCACCAATATTCTCGCGCGCATTTGTCAAACAAGTATTGTTGATTTTCACTTTCAAGAATTCTCTGCAAATTTCGAGAACAGGCGAAACTTGCGCAATGCACACTCAAGATACACGTCACATGCAAAAAAAGGAAACTATACAGAAACAAGCGTAAGGACTAAAATAAATGTACAACAATAAATCCGTTACAGTCTAATGATTTACAACACTAAAATTAAGAGTTCGATTCCCCTCGGTGCACACAGCAGATAGCCCGATGTAGCTTTGCTATAACAAAAAAAAAACACACACACAAATACCGTGAGCTAGTTTGAATATCTGGTATAGTTGCAAGATACACGCAATGAAAGTGCTCATAAAGATGTCTGTGACGTTTCGCTAAGTTTAATACCTTATAGTCTTGTACAGTCACCACATACTTTATTACCTGGTACATATCTTCTAGGAATGGCATTCATATAAGCTTTGATGAACTGTATAATTTTATTGTTACGCAACATAAAAAAACGCTGGATATATAATTATTAAGAAATAAAATATTAGGACACATTCAGTAAGTAGTATTGGACTTTCATATGATAGCACTAAGTTATGAAAAGTAGATCTTATGACGCATTGTTTTGGTTCTATAACAAGGTAAAATGTTTTATGAAGTATTATTATCCAGTTAGTTTTTAAAACCTTAAGTTTTGTTTGTTTTGAATTAAACACAAAGCTACACAATGCGCTATCTGCGCTCTGCCCACCACGGGTATCGAATGCCGGTTTGTAGCGATGTGAGTCCGCATACATGCGGCTGTGCCACTAGGAGGTAAAAACGTAACAGAAAAGGGTGTTTAATACTATTATATGAATCATAATGCACATTTAAAAATCATGTGGTTTGTGTTAAAACGTATTAAAGAATTTCGTACGTTTTGAACTTAGAAATAAGTGAAATATACTTAGAAATTTTCCAAAGTCTTAATTTTGTTTCAAGGAAAACATTTTTTTCGATATTGAGATCTGACTGAAAGAAAGGACACAAATATGAGATAAATAGTGTTCGTTTAAGCCTTAAACTGTAAGGCCTTAAGACAAATTATTGAAAAGTTTCATCAGTTTATCTTGAGGTCACTTACCGTTACAGACGAAAGCGTCACGTGCTGATGCTATGCAAAAGCCCTTATTAGGGCTACGTTCTTGTCAGTAACAGACGATAACGCTATACAGCTGGGCATTCAGGCTATTCAGTAACTAAAATCCAAACTGATACAGAAACAAAATAGATAAGTTGTAAACACTTGAAGAAACTGAGTAAAGTAAAAGTGTTCCGTTCTATGCAAAAATATATTTGAATCTAAGACCATAGAAGAAACATTTTCAAAAATATGTTTAATATTTTCCAAAAACTAAACAAAAGAAAGAAAGAAATATATATCAGGATTATACTTGTATCAATGTGTGTTTAATTAACGTGAACAGAAAATAAATTTATTAACACGTAAATAACTTGACTTTAATTTATAATTCTGAAAGAAACGAGAGGTTATGTCACTAAAATACATTTACCACATTGTTTAAAGTGTAAGTTAGTATCACGAGATGGTTGACTTGTTAATTACCACATTGTTTAAAGTGTAAGTTAGTATCACGAGATGGTTGACTTGTTAATTACCACATTGTTTAATGTGTAAGTTAGTATCACGAGATGATTGACTTGTTAATTACCACATTGTTTAAAGTGTAAGTTAGTATCACTAGATGGTTGACTTGTTAATTACCACATTGTTTAAAGTGTAAGTTAGTATCACGAGATGGTTGACTTGTTAATTACCACATTGTTTAATGTGTAAGTTAGTATCACGAGATGATTGACTTGTTAATTACCACATTGTTTAAAGTGTAAGTTAGTATCACGAGATGGTTGACTTGTTAATTACCACATTGTTTAATGTGTAAGTTAGTACCAGAGATGACTAACTTGTTAATTAACACATTGTTTAAAGTGTACGTTAGTATTACGAGATGGTTGACTTGTTAATTACTACATTGTTTAAAGTGTAAGTTGGTATCACGAGATGGTTGACTTGTTAATTACCACATTGTTTAAAGTGTAAGTTAGTATCACGAGATGGTTGACTTGTTGATTCTTTTTTAGATCAAAAACTTACCTCAAATGGATGATATGAAGACAGGGCATGCGTAAACACAACTTCGATAAGGTATTAATAAACACAAATAAAATACGAAATAGAGGCTGATATAGGTATTGTAATAAAATCAGCGATGCGCCATTTTTTGTTCATGGAATTTCGTTATTTAATCTTCAGCCATCAGGTATTGCTGCTTGTCTCACTTTCAGAAATTTCTCTTTTTGAATTTCGCGCAAAGCTACTCGAGGGCTATCTGTGCTACCCGTCCATAATTTAGCAGTGTAAGTCTAGAGGAAAAGCTGCTAGTCATCACCACCCACCGCCAACTCTTGGACTACTCATTTACCAACGAATAGTGGGATTGACCGTCACATTATAACGCCCCCACGGCTGAAAGGGTGAGCATGCTTGGTGTGACGGAGATTCGAACCCGCGACCCTCGGATTATGAGTCGAACGCCTTAACACGCTTGGCCATGTCGCGCCCCTAGAAATTTCTACACGTTATTTTTATTTGGGTTTCCATATCATGATAAATTTATCTGTATTTACTTGTGTATTTGATTTCGCTTAATATTTAACTATTTACTTATTTTACTATAGTTCTAGATATAAAGTAAACAGATATTATTTAATTAATAATTTCGAACACTGATAGCGAAATAAAAATCCATCAAGCTAGCTTCATAGTTCTGTTATGTTTTGTTCTTCGACTTAAATTGATTGCTAAGAGTGAAAGCGACATCAAAACACGCCTATGGGAGACGAAGAAAGAAACATGAACTAATAGGGAGTATGATCCCAAAAGAAAGCATCATATGGATGTCCTACTTCTACATCAGACTGAAGTTAAAGTGCTGAATGTACTATATTATCTGTCCCAACAATCATTCTAACTAAACATATACAAGAAAAATAGAAGCTCTTACCCTTAATGTCCATTAAGGTGAGCAAATTCTCACTCAGAGGGCCAATACAGAAACAAGTCCAAGTAAGTATCAGCTTCTATGGAGCAAGTGTTGCAGTATGCAAACCGCTATCTGAGATGAAGTGTTACAGTGAGTTTACGTTTCATACTGCTGTAAAATTGTTCGTTATACGTGTTTTAAATAGTTTTTAGTTTTTGAAGCATATGGTAAGTTTGTGCGAAATATAATCCATGTAACAATAGCAAGGTAGAGGCCCGGCATGGCCAGATGATTAACCATGTAACAATAGCAAGGTAGAGGCCCGGCATGGCCAGATGATTAACCATGTAACAATAGCAAGGTAGAGGCCCGGCATGGCCAGATGATTAACCATGTAACAATAGCAAGGTAGAGGCCCGGCATGGCCAGATGATTAACCATGTAACAATAGCAAGGTAGAGGCCCGGCATGGCCAGATGATTAACCATGTAACAATAGCAAGGTAGAGGCCCGGCATGGCCAGATGATTAACCATGTAACAATAGCAAGGTAGAGGCCCGGCATGGCCAGATGATTAAGGCGCTCGACTCGTAATTTGTGGATTTGAATCCCCGTTGCACAAAACATGCTCGTTCTTTCAGCCGTGGGGACGTTATAATGTAACGATCAATCTTACTATTCGTTGGTGAAAGAGTAGTCAAAGAGTTGGCGGTGGACGGTGATGACTAGCTGCCTTATACTGCTAAACTGGTGACGGATAGCACAGATAGCCCTCTTAAAGCTTTGCTCGGAATTCAAAGCAAATTATTTCTTTCTTTTTAATGCTTTCTAAAGGTTACCATCACTTCTAGTTGTAGGTCTAATTACACAAATAATGTTTCAACACAAATAAACACGCCTAAATAAAAAAAGAACTTTAAGAATTTCTTTGCTAATATACGTAATAAATCCCACTTTTAACAGCGAACTGTGAACAACCTTTCTGATTCTAAAGTAATAAGCTGACTAAATAACTTTTTGTACTGAACTCGTCTCAAGCTCCAAATACTTCATTATTCGTATTTATTAATCATGTATCCTCTTCTGTAGACATCAAACGAAGAACCTCGATTATTAAATCATCATTGTTTGTAGCTTTCTATCTGGTAAACAACTAAATTATGACGTTAAAACCATAAAATACAGCTTACAGCACTACACCTAGTTTATATGGTGACGCTAAGTACATGCAGAACATTTGCACAAAGAATAACAAGGACAAACAAACAAACAAACATATGTTCTGTACTTGTTTTGAAAAGGGTGTGTGTGTGTTTATAGCAAAACCACATTGGGCTATCTGCTGTGTCCATTGAGAGGAATCAATCCCCTGATTTTAGTGTTGTAAATCCGAAGACTTGCCATTGTTTCAGGGGGGGGACGGCCCAGCATGGCCAGGTGAGTTAAGGCGTTCGACTCGTAATCCGAGGGTCGCGGGTTCCAATCCCCGTCGCACCACATATGCTTGCCCTTTCAGTCAATACCTCTATTCTTTGGTAAGAGAGTAGCCCAAGAGTTGGTGGTGGTTGGTAATGACTAGTCTTGCAATGCAAAATTAGGGACGGCTAGTGCAGATACCCCTCGTGTAGCTTTGCGGGGTTTTTTTTTATATAGTATTTAAATCAACGAGTCCACAGTTTCTTATGAAAACATTTATATTACTTTATACCTCTGAATTTTATGGATGGAATAATTATGATTACGTTTTTAAGGATTTTTTAAATTATTCTTTTGGACTTTATATGTTGTCTTTTGATTATAATGTTCGTAATAAGCACACATGGTTTTTATTCAAACCACGTGTACTGTATCAAGAAAGGTCCTTGAACCAACTAAACCATAATGCCTCAAGATAACATCGATTATTAGTGAGCGAAACGAAAGCTTTCAAGCGTGCATACGACTTATAACCACCAGGATATTCTCCTTCACCCGAAGTTAAACTGAGTATATCTTGATGGTTAACGTTTCGGTCTGTGAATCCAGAGGTTAACTATTCAAGTGCTGTTTCCAAATAAATATACTTCGCATTTTGGGGTCGTGGAAGCAATTTAAGAGTGACTGTCATATGTCGCTATTCTATCAGCTCAAGAAATGGGCTCTTCGGTAAGTCTACAGGATGCGACTCTAAAAATATGGTTTTGATACCCATAGCAAGCGAAAACAAACAACTCATTCTGTAGCTTAGCAAGAACCAAAACGAACGGCGGTAGCTGCTGTTAACTCGCTGTTTTCCTTCTGGTCTGTCATGTGTGGTCCGGCATGATCAGGTGGTTATGACGCTCAAATAGCAACCTGAGGGTCGCAGTTTCGATTCCCCGTCACATCAGAGATGCTCGTCCTTTTAGCCAAAGGGTCACTAATTTGACGGTCAGTCGCACTTTTCATTGATAAAACAGTACTCCAAGAGTTGGCAATGGGTGGTGATGACTAGTGGCCTTCACTCTCATCTTTACACTGTAAATTTAAGGACGGTTATCGCAGATAGCCCTTATGTAGTTTTGCACGACATTCAAAACAAAGTAAACCATCTGTCATGTGAAACTTTATGCGGAAATTTTAAAACAAACAAAGAATCGTTTGAACTTTGGATTTTAGTTTCGTGTAATTTTATGCCTTAATAAAATGTAAACAATTATGTGCAATTTAAATATCGTTGTTAAAACTGATACTGCACCACAACGAACGGTATTTTTTCATCACCCCCAAAGACCAGGGTTAGCACAATCACCCCTTGAAATATCAAACTCTGATTGGCTAACTCAATCGACAAGGTTTTCAACATAACATAAAATATTAGGTTTAGAACTGAAAATTATTTTCACTGGAGATACAATTAACATTATTTTCATATGAATAACGGCAATGTATCCAAACTATATTATTAATTTCAAGTGGGTACTACGTAGTTTAAGATTTCATATAACTAGAGCTTTCCACTTCATAAAAACGTAAGGAATCTAATAAACTCAACGTCATTGTGAAAACGAAAATGACTACATAAAATAACAAGTTGTTAGTAAGGCCTAACAAACTTCATGTGCCTTGAAAACGAAAATGACTGTTTTAAGCAACAAGTTGTTAGTAAGGCCTCATAAACTTCTTATGCCTTGAAAACGAATGTATAAAACAACAAGTTATTAGTAAGGCCTAACAAACTTCTTGTGCCTTGAAAACGAAAATGAAGCTATAAAACGGCAGAATGTTAGTAAGGCATAACAAACTTCTTGTGCCTTGAAAACGAAAATTACTGTATGAAACGACAAATTGTTAGTAAGGCCTAACAAATTTCTTGCGCCTTGAAAACGAAAATGACTGTATAAAACGACAGATTGTTAGTAAGACCTAACAAACTTCTTGTGACTTGAAAACGAAAATGAATATATAAAATAGTTGGTAAGGCCTAACAAACTTCTTGTGACTTGAAAACGAAAATGAATATATAAAATAATTGGTAAGACCTAACAAACTTCTTGTGACTTGAAAACGAAAATGAATATATAAAATAGTTGGTAAGGCCTAACAAACTTCTTGTGCCTTGAAAACGAAAACGACTATATAAAACAAGTTTTTATAAAGGGCTAATAAACTACTTGTGGTTTTACGAATAATTTCTGGACATAATCAAGTTTTATGTTATAAAGGGAATTAAAATAAATTGTAGTAAAATATGTTTTTCTACAATAACAATTATGTGTTTACTTACAGTAGATGCCGACATGAATTTAGGCTTAAGTTGATAAGAGTTAATGTCCAAGTAAAACTCGATAAAGTTGTGTCAGGAAAACAAATAGTTTTCACTTTACCTAGGCTTTTTTCTATTCATTATCTGGATACTGTCAGTGCAGTATTTTTGAAGTTTTGGTTGTGTTTATACCTCACCATTTGATTTGGAAGTTTAATACATTCATATTAGGACTATCTGCCAAATCACAATCGCTCTGTTAAGTAAAAATCGATTGCTGAAAGTCTCATTAATAAGGAATAATTACTAACTGTGGTTCGTCTGCCGCGCTTTTTTCCAAAAACAACATTGATACACTCAAATATATATATTCACAGACACACACATACAGTCAAGATTTGCCTACACAGAACTGTAAATAATGACAACGTATATCTGTTTCAAATATACGTAATGAGACTGTACATGTCTAGAAAAATTCACTATTGCTAAACTTCAAACTGTTCTTTATTCTACACGTATAACGATTTAAATTTTCTTGTATATTTACCACAGAGAACTAATATTGACATAGGTTCTGGAGTATATGGAGGATTGATCTTGTAATAGTATAGCACGAAATGTTCAGCAAACAAACTGTTTAAAACATGAAAAATAGGAATTGAGCACTATCTGTCTTTTTATTCATCATTTGTTCTGTGTTTACTGATTTCGCAGAATTCCACCTATTTTTCAATAACTTTTGACAAGAGTAAAACGATAAAACAAGACCAGGCTTCGTTTAGAGGCGGATTACTGACTAGGTGTTTCAAAAATGTATTTTCCATTACCGTCAATGTAGTTTGTAGAATTACTGTTCTGTATTCAGGTAACTTTAAGTTTGTTTGCAGTATTAGATTTTGGTCTGAAGTGAACAGTTATATACGTGATCTCAATAACTTGTCAGAAATTAGTAAAAGTCATGTAAATGACAATCTATGACTAGAAAGTGTGAATTTGAACCCCTCTGTTTTGATGTTTATTTATAACTGCGAGTGATTTGTATGTCGAAATAATTGTGCCATAGCGCATCTTTAGTTGACTTGACATATAAATAAGTGCACTTGTGTTGACTTGTTCTTTCGATAAGACGAATATTTCACGAAGTTGACGAAGCCACTTGATGCAACTGATATGAGAACTAAAAAGTTTTGTTTAGAAACACAAAACAAGTAACAACGTTCCGACCATCACCCGGTTTGCTAAAATTCGGGATTCGATTCCTTTCGGTGTAAATAGCAGAATTGCGTTGCATTAAAAATTAAACAAACAAACGTTTCGACTTACTTAAGAGACCAGCCGTCTCTACTATAGATAAAATGCTGCTAATCTATACAATATTAGTGCGATAATGAATGCTGCTAATCCATATAATATTGTGATAAATTATGAATGCTGCTAATTTTTATAATATTGTTATAAATTATGAATGTTCCTAATCAATATAATATTACTATAGATAACGAATGCTGCTAATTCATATAATACTACTGTAGATAATGAATGCTGCTAATTCATATAATATTGCTATAGACAACAAATGCTGCTTAGCAATATTATATTTTCTGAGACATATTGTTTTTGTTACCACAGGAAGGATACTATTTAATTAACATTTCAAACCTGCATAATGAAATTATTCTTATCATTAGATAAAGGAATAACATATTTAATTTGATTTAATAGAACTGAAAAGTTGAGGGTTATACTTTATTTATTTTTCAACCACTGTTAAGACAGCATATTATGGACGTTTTCTTCTCAAAGGTTTTACTTTCTGCAATGCCCCATCATTGACACAGCAGTATATCTGCAGACCCACACTGTGAAAAACTGAATTTCAATAGCCGTGGTCGGCAGAGTGCAGATGACCCATGGTGTAGCTCTGTGCGTAATTCCAAGTAAACAAATAATCTTTCTACAATTCTTTAACTGTTTGAAAGTCTTAAAATACACCACTTCTTTGTGTGATTTTATACTTTTGGACATTTGTTCAAAGCTGTTGAAGAACTACTTGTCTAGTTTTGAACTGATAGATTAGTTTGGTTTCTTTTGAATTTCGCGCAAAGCTACACGATGGCTATCCGCCCTAACTTTCCCTAATTTAACAGCGTAAGACTAGAGAGAAGGAAACTAGTCATCATCACCCACCGCTAACTCTTGGTCTACTCTTTTACCAACGAATAGTGGAATTGACCGTAACATTATACGTCCCCGCGGCTGAAAGAGCGAGAATGTTTGGAGCGACGGGGATTCGAACCCACGACCCTCAGGTTACGAGTCTAGTGCCTTAACCGCCTGGCCAGGCCGTGCCCTGATAGACCAGAAGTAAACAGTCAACAACACCCATCGTGAGTTCTTGTCTGACGGAATAGTGGGATATAACCACAAGGTATCGTGATGCAAAAGATGGTTTAGCAGATCCACAGCCCGGCATGCTAACCTTAAGCCACGCCTGCCATCTCCTAGCGTTTCAATAAATGTTTTCCATATTGTTAAGTAATTCAGCGATATTAACAATACTTTAATTTTAACAATTACTCACAGATATTTTTTAACAATCAACCAAGTAAAGCAAGTACACAGTTTGCTATGCATTCATTCTTTGTTAAGTCATTTATGACATACAAACATTTTTTTTCTTTAGCTAATGCCATTTCAATAATACTTTAAAAGTAACTCTAGATTGCGTTATGAAAAGAGAACTCTTGTCCTATCCATCTATATAAGGAGAACAGTTGGTTTTTAACTGCTTGTTAATAAAAACAGTTGTAATTCTATTTGTATCGAATGCAAATAGGCACTGATTTAGTGGTCAATTACTTTTCTCTGTCACTTTAACATGTTTAATTAAGCATATAAAACGTATTTTAAGGCTTCAACATTCCCTGGGGGCTCAGAGGTAAGCAGCCTACCTGTGGTGGGCAGAGAACAAATAGTCCCTCACATAGTTTTATGCGTGACAAACAATCAAGTGAAATAGCTAACAAGAAAAAAATTAAAGTTCACTAGTTAGGTTCTAAACTATAAAATGGAAATATTACTCGATTTTTTAAAAGATCTACTGACGTTAAAATTTGTCCAGATTTTTTTTTATTCCTTTCTACAAAGTTCACAAACCAATGATATTTATTCTATTGTGATTCGTATACAGACGAGTCTTACTTCCAGTATTGTTTTTGAATTAATTGGTTTTGTTATCCCAGTACGTATGCTATTGCACGTGTACCTATGCAAATGCACGATAAAAAAAAATTTAAGAAAAAGAAATGAAACTACATTCAGATAAAGGGCGTAAGTTGCGTTTATTTGATCCTGTTAGTTTTATACGTTTAAACCCATGTGCTGGTACCCATAAGGCACCCTGCTAAATAATAACCATCTAAATAATCACCATATATGTTAGTTTGTTGCGATAAAAATAGAAGATACGGCGTTTCTTGGACAATAAATATTCACTAGTTGTTTTTTGATATTACATGTTATAAGTTTAATTTATAGGTGTTATCATGTACTTTATGACTGATGCGTAGTGTGGCATGCATATGCTAAATTCAGTGTATTTTAGGTTTAATTTGGGACTGTGACAGTTGTGAGAGGTATTGCCAGACAACGCATGGTTTAAAAACAGAAGTGTAGCTTTCATATGTTTGATTGCGTACGAAGTGTTTGTTTTTAAACAAAACATACAAGGCTCTAAATGATTCTCAAGTATAGATTTAGCCGTGAAATGTATTATAACACGTTTATTACGCTTGGAACGAAGAGTTTACTTCCATTCATATATTTCATAATGTTTGTTATTTAACTATCAGGCAGCACCATTCAGAGCACAATCAAACCGTAAATGAAAATTTCACTAAGCTGTAACATACATTTAGAATAAAATAAAATATTTTGCACCATATTACGATATGATGAACCTTCCTTTACATGTTGGTTCGTAAGGGCTTCCAAGATGGCCGCTCCAGCCTCTTTTGTAAGTAGGCTTACCACAAGCGTGCAACTATGTATCAAACAGGTGCTTGGGTCTTCAGGGTGTTAAAATTGTTGACTTAAGTGGGTTTATACGAATAGGGACTTAGAATAATTAGATGGGCTCATGGGCACAGTACTAATTTTATGTTTCTTACAATTAAATTTTTCATGAGAAGGGTCATTTTTCCATCCTGTTTAAAGAGTATTTTATTTCCCACCAAGCTCCCCCCTCCTCAGTGGCACAGCGGTATGTATAGGGACTTACAACAATAAAAACCGAGTTTCGATACCCGTGGTGAGGAGAGCAGAGGTAGCTCTTTGTTCAGCTTTGTGCTTAACTCAAAACAATAGCAACAACATTTTCCAGCCTTTCGGTTTCTTTAACAAATATTCATATTAGCGATTACCCCCTTATATAAGTGACACTTCGTGAATTTATTTGTTTGTTTTTGAGTTTCGCGCAAAGCTACACGAGAACTATCTGCGCTAGTCGTCCCTAATTTAGCAATGTAAGACTAGAGGGAAAGCAGCTAGTCATCACCACCCTCCGCCAGCTCTTGGGCTACTCTTTTACCAACCAACAGTGGGACTGACCGTCACATTATAACGCTCTCTGTCTCAAAGGGCGAACATGTTTGATTTGACTGGGATTTAAACCGCCGATTCTCAGATTACAAGTGAAGCGCCTAAACCACCTGTCCATTCCGGCCCCACTTGGTCAAACTTCATAATTACAGAACAGAGGAAAAAATAAGGCAATTGTACGTTTCACAAAACATCATTTATTCATGACCTTTGTTTCGTCTGACGATCGTGATAAATGATAAATTTGTAAAACGTACACTGTCTTTGTTTTCCCAATTTCCACTCCCTTTACTTTGCAGGTTTTTCACTTTTCTATTGGGTACGTTGAGGAAACTTGCACAATAAAACACACGAGAAAAAAATCTACTCCAGATCGTACACAGACGAATTACATATAAAATTATTTTTGTATCTCGTGATAAGCTACTAAAGAGAATCATTGTAAGAATAAGTGCTAAGAAATTTGTGAACAGAATATCTAACTTTGTGAAAAATGAGTATTCGGTTACGTTTGTTTAAACGTAATTTTACAAAAGCAAAATGTGTTTTGTTATAATTTAGACTTACATGATGGAACAGCTTTAAAAAAATGTGTTTCTTGTTGTTGTTTTTTGGAGGGGAAGAGGTCCCCACTTCACTATGACTTTAACTTTTATTTATATAAGTTTTACTCTTATTTCTCTTCGCACGTGAATAACTAGGATTCATGCTGACGAGAATCCCAGTATAATTGTATTGTTTAATGAGACAAAATGTGTTCTTGTTTTGTTAAACACAACTAATGAATTAAACTAGCAAGTTTGTGTTTTATTTAATTTGTGTGTGTGTGCGATGCTTTCTCTATAAGGAACAAACAAAGAGATATTTATTTCACACCAAGCGTTGCCAGGTAGTTAAGGCACTTGACTCGCAATCTGACGATCGTGGGTTCGAATTTTCGTCATGCAACATGCTCGCCCTATCAGCCGTGGGGGCGTTATAAAACACGTTTAATCCCATTATTAATAGGTAAAAAAGTACGTTAACGGTGGGTGGTGATAGCTAGCTACCTTCCCTCTGGGGACCCGGCATGGCCAAGCACGTTGAGGCGTTCGACTCGTAATCCGAGGGTCGCGAGTTCGAATCCCCGTCACACCAAAAAATGCTCACCTTTTCAGCCGTGAGGACGTTATTATGTGATGGTCAATCCCACAATTAGTTGGTAAAAGAGTAGCCAAAAAGTTGGCGGTGGGTGGTGATGACTAGCTGCCTTCCCTCTAGTCTTACACTGCTAAATTAGGAACGGCAAACGTAGATGGCTCTCGTGTAGCTTTCTGCGAAAATCAAACCAAACTTATTTCTCAATATTGCTTTTATATTTCAGACCACACTCATAAAAACAGGACCGTTCTTCTCATCGGTATTTAATTACTTGCTCTACTATTTATATACACTCAACAAAGTAACCTGATAAGACCATGAAATTTAATTATTCCCTCTACTACTGATCTACACTCAACAAAGTAACCTGATAAGACCATGAAATTTAATTATTCCCTCTACTACTGATCTACACTCAACAAAGTAACCTGATAAGATAATGAAATTTAATTATTCCCTCTACTACTGATCTACACTCAACAAAGTAACCTGACAAGATAATGAAATTTAATTATTCCCTCTACTACTGATCTACACTCAACAATGTAACCTGATAAGATAATGAAATTTAATTATTCCCTCTACTACTGATCTACACTCAACAAAGTAACCTGATAAGATAATGAAATTTAATTATTCCCTCTACTACTGAGCTACACTCAACAAAGTAACCTGATAAGACCATGAAATTTAATTATTCCCTCTACTACTGATCTACACTCAACAAAGTAACCTGATAAGATAATGAAATTTAATTATTCTCTCTACTACTGATCTACACTCAACAAAGTAACCTGATAAGATAATGAAATTTAATTATTCCCTCTACTACTGAGCTACACTCAACAAAGTAACCTGATAAGACCATGAAATTTAATTATTCCCTCTACTACTGATCTACACTCAACAAAGTAACCTGATAAGATAATGAAATTTAATTATTCCCTCTACTACTGATCTACACTCAACAAAGTAACCTGATAAGATAATGAAATTTAATTATTCCCTCCACTACTGATCTACACTCAACAAAGTAACCTGACAAGATAATGAAATTTAATTATTCCCTCTACTACTGATCTACACTCAACAATGTAACCTGATAAGATAATGAAATTTAATTATTCCCTCTACTACTGATCTACACTCAACAAAGTAGCCTGATAAGATAATGAAATTTAATTATTCCCTCTACTACTGAGCTACACTCAACAAAGTAACCTGATAAGACCATGAAATTTAATTATTCCCTCTACTACTGATCTACACTCAACAAAGTAACCTGATAAGATAATGAAATTTAATTATTCCCTCTACTACTGATCTACACTCAACAAAGTAACCTTACAAGATAATGAAATTTAATTATTCCCTCTTCTACTGATCTACACTTAACAAAGTAAACTGATAAGATAATGAAATTTAATTATTCCCTCTACTACTGATCTACGTTCAACAAAGTAACCTGATAAGATAATGAAATTTAATTATTCCCTCTACTACTGATCTACACTCAACAAAGTAACCTGATAAGATAATGAAATTTAATTATTCCCTCTACTACTGATCTACACTCAACAAAGGAACCTGATAAGATAATGAAATTTACTTATTCCCTATACTACTGATCTACACTCAACAAAATAACCTGATAAGATAATGAAATTTAATTATTCCCTCTACTACTGATCTACACTCAACAAAGTAACCTGATAAAATAATGAAATTTAATTATTCTCTCTACTACTGATCTACACTCAACAAAGTAACCTGATAAGATAATGAAATTTAATTATTCCCTCTACTACTGATCTACACTCAACAAAGTAACCTGATAAGATAATGAAATTTAATTATTCCCTCTACTACTGATCTACACTCAACAAAGTAACCTGATAAGATAATGAAATTTAATTATTCCCTCTACTACTGAGCTACACTCAACAAAGTAACCTGATAAGATAATGAAATTTAATTATTCCCTCTACTACTGATCTACACTCAACAAAGTAACCTGATAAGATAATGAAATTTAATTATTCCCTCTACTACTGATCTACGTTCAACAAAGTAACCTGATAAGATAATGAAAGTTAATTATTCCCTCTACTACTGATCTACACTCAACAAAGTAACCTGATAAGATAATGAAATTTAATTATTCCCTCTACTACTGATCTACACTCAACAAAGGAACCTGATAAGATAATGAAATTTAATTATTCCCTCTACTACTGAGCTACACTCAACAAAGTAACCTGATAAGATAATGAAATTTAATTATTCACTCTACTACTGATCTACACTCAACAAAGTAACCTGATAAGATAATGAAATTTAATTATTCCCTCTACTACTAATCTACACTCAACAAAGTAACCTGATAAGATAATGAAATTTAATTATTCCCTCTACTACTGATATACACTCAACAAAGTAACCTGATAAGATAATGAAATTTAATTATTTCCTCTACTACTGATCTACACTCAACAAAGTAACCTGATAAGATAATGAAATTTAATTATTCCCTCTACTACTGATCTACACTCAAGAAAGTAACCTGATAAGATAATGAAATTTAATTATTCCCTCTACTACTGATATACACTCAACAAAGCGACCTCTAGGATTCTTCAATATACCAGTCGAGCTGAAGAGTACTTCATTAATTATATAAGTCAAAACACATCCTTTTTCTTACTAAGTTGGATATTGTTGATATTCAACCAATAAATCTAAGAAACTGCTCCCTGTCTTCGCTTCAATAATGCTAATTTATACAAATATAAATTTATTAGTACGTTCTTCGTTGGCTTTGCCCATTGAAATAAATCCAACGTTATTAATTTTGACAGAAAATTCAGGTTGTGGGTGTGCGCGCACGCTCTTGAAACTCTCTTCCGACGAGAATGTATTGTTGGTTTGTAATTTGTCAAAGTGAAATAAACAAGGACAATCTTTAAAATTTTTCTTTGTAAACCTTGAAAAAGTGGTTTTAGAACTAATTACAAACTTTCGGCCTGAGTTGACAAAGTGAACTAGTTTTAAATACACTCTCAGCGAGTTACTTATTGCATTCATCGAATATGCTCGCCCTTTTAGACTTGGTAATAGAGTAGCCCCCCAAAAGCTGGCAGTGGGTGGTGATGACTAACTGCCCTGCCTTTCCTCTGATCTTTCAGGCTAAATTAGGGACTGTTGGCGCAAATAGTCCTCGTGTATTTTTGCTCGAATTTCAAAACCAACCAAACAAACCTTATTATATGCAATATAACACTATCTCTTTGATGTTTACTTAAAAGGGGGAAGCAAAAGATAAACTGTAAGATAGTATTAAAAAACAACTTATGATATTGATAAAGATACAATTTAACATCGAGTATGAAAATAATCTTTGAATTTCAGGTTTATGTATCGTCTGAAACTTTTGTTTATTTTCACTGTCTAATGTATTAGAAGTATTTTCTTTGGCAAAGTTCACGACCTTTGAACTATAGATCTCCTTGAGAAATTGCTGTCCAAGAAAATATTATACTTAATCTCTAACCTTTTTACAACGCTCAACAGATGGCGCAATGGCAATTCGATCATGTAAAGGTGCCTTTAAAATTAAGTATTTGGTCATTCCAGCCTGAAATGTACAATTGAGTGGCCTTTAAGAGTAAACTGTACATTTGTTTGTTTTGTTTTTTCATTTCGCGCATGGCTTCACCAGTGCTATCTGCGCTAGCCGTCCTTAGTTTAGCAGTGTAAGACAGGTAAAGCAACTAGTCATCACCTACCGGCAATTTTTGGGCTATTCTTTTACCAACGAAAAGTGTGATTGATCGTAACATTATAATGCACCTATAGGGCAAGTATGTTTGATGTGACAAATATTCGAAACCAAGACTCTCAGATTACGAGTCGAGCGCTGTAAACTGCAACATTTATATTTATCTTGCTATCTTGAAAACAATCAAGCTCAAAAGAGAAGACGTTTATAACTACCATATTATGATTAGTTTTGTTGTTGTTTGTTATTCTAATATGAACATTACAGTATATTAAGCGTTTTATATTTAACGTTATTTGTCAAAAAAACTTAAAACCGATTATCCTGAAACTATATTTTTTTATAATCAAACATATTTGGTTTGTTGTTGTTTTTTTAATTTCGCGCATAGTTACTCGAAAGCTATCTGCGCTAACCGTCCCTAATTTAGCAGTGTAAGACAAGGGGGAAGGCAGCTAGTCATCATCACCCACCGCCAACTCTTAGGCTACTCTTTTACCAAGGAATAGTGGGAGTGATCGTCACACTATAACGCCCCCACGACTGAAAGGGCAAGCATATTTGGTGCGATCGGGATTCGAACCCGCAACCCTCGGATTACGAGTCGAACGCCTTAACATGCTTGGCCATACCGGGCCCGGTTGTTAACATTGTAAGTCCAAGGACATACCGCTGTGCCGCTGAGGGAGAAAAGATAAAGACACTTATAAAGACTGCACACAACAAAGAATCACTGTCTGATTGACAAAAGTTAAGTAATCTGTAAACGATGATTTAAATGTTTTGAGGGTGTAAAGCGATTTGTTTGTATTTGTTTTAAATTTTTGCTCTTTCTCGATATTTGGGCAAAAGTTTCATAGTTTGTAAAAAATTACAAAATATAGATACAACATAAATTAAGCGAAAATATATTAAATATTTTTAATGCGTACAAATTACTTAGGCCGACAAGAGGTCTAAGTTTTGTTTGTTTCGAATTAAGCACAAAACTACCCCATGAGCAATTCGTATTCTGCCCAACACGGGTATCGAAACCTGGTTTCTAGCGTTGCGAGTCCACAGACATACTGCTGTGCTACTAAAGGTTCTTTCAGTTTGTTTTTATCGGTTCCTTCTATTAGTTTTATTTTTCTGTTATTTTAGTTTTTAAAAACATTTCGCTTTTTTATTTGGGTTATGCAAGTATGATGTTTACATCTGTATGACTGATGTTGTATGATGTTTACATCTGTATGACTGATGTGGTATGATGTTTACATCTGTATGACTGATGTTGTATGATGTTTACATCTGTATGACTGATGTTGTATGATGTTTACATCTGTATGATTGATGTTTTAACATCTTCTATTCTAAAGACAGACGCTGTTGGTCAAGATATATTTGTACTACGGTCCGGCATGGCACTCAACTCGTAACCGAATCGCCGTCACACCAAACACGTTCACCCTTTCAGCCGTGGGGGAGTTATAATGTTACAACCAATCCCATTATTCGTTGATGAAAAAGTAGCCCAAGAGTTCGCGGTGAGTGATAATAACTAGCTGTCTTCCCTCTAGTCTTGCACTGCAAAATTAGAGACGGCTAGCGCAGATAGCTGTCGTGTAGCTTTGCACGAACTTTAAAACAAATAAAAATTCTTACCTGCAGTGTGCAAAATGAGTCAAAATTTATTATTTGTATTGAATGATTCGTACATTTTAATAAAGCGGTATCTCACCACAGATGCGATACGTAGTGAAAATGGCAACATGTTTAACACTAATATAATTGACTCACAGGTTACTACAATGAAAAAGAGATCAGGAGAAGCCATTACTGCCTTGAGAAGCTTTCAGAACGTTGAGGCATCACACGTTTTCAGAGATTAAACTTTCCTAGCCAGAGTAAATCATTTTCATTGGTTTGAATTTCTTATTACATTCAAAAGGCTACCGCAACGTCCACTATGAACATTATGATAGGTCTCACCGGATCAAGTCACCACTGCATGTTACAAATAATCAAGATAGCTCACCAAAAGTTAGCCAGATATCGAATGATCAATTTGAACGTGATAGGAACCACAGTACATCATGCTTAAGACTAGAGGTTCCAACACGACCTGTCTGACAGCAATATCAATCATTTAATAGTAGGAGGCAACAATGAGGACAAAAGTTTACATGGTACTCTCCACAGTACTGCAAAAGTCGAGTGAACCAACAAGAATCACTAAACACCAAAGTGACTTCTCTATTAACCTTGCCTTTACTAATCAGAAGTGATTGTCTCTTATGTGCAGATTGCAAATGTATAGCCAGAAAGGAGAACTAATCAACCACGTGGTTTGTTTTTGTATCTGAAAAGAAACGTGATATTGGTATTAATAAACTTTCATGGTGGAAAGAACTTTGTTAGCACTGGTCGTATTTTTTGGTATTTGTGTAGAACGTGGCTAACTGGACAGCACAAGTGTAGATAAAAGGCAATGTCTGATGCATAGGTACGTTGTCTACAGGTGATATATGTTTACGTGAGTACATGTAGCCCTTTAGCAGCGATACCTGAACATTCTACTAGTTAGCAGTTATGGTTGATATATCATAACATTCAAACCTACACTTCTAACTGAACTTATGTTGAACTACATTTTATATGAGTGCACATCTTTCGTTCCTGGATTTTGCACACATTTTTTACTATTCTTCTTTCCTAGATTTTGCTTATGAACACATTCTTGACTATTCTTCTTTCCTGGATTTTGCTTATGAACACATTCTTGACTATTCTTCTTTCCTAGATTTTGGTTATGAACACATTCTTGACTATTCTTGCTATCTTGTTTTTGACTTGATTTGCCAAAAGAGTTGCACACCAACACATTGTGTTACATCTAATGATATAAAGAGCACCTTGAAGTGCAGAATAGTTCTCGTGACCTTTTAACGTGACTGCAACACACTTTAAGTTCATGGGGGTTAGGGAATCACACAACATACGAACTCTACTTGACTCTTCTAATGGTCTTGCCCAAGGATTTAGGAAATGTGAAGGTCCTCCCACACTTACAACTTCATCACAGGAAGAAAGTTAGCCAGTAAGATACCAACTGCTCCACCCACTGTCGCAGGACATTCAAATAATGATAACAGATGTGTCTGTTTACCACATAACCCATCACAGTAATTCATGGTAGTATTAGTTTCCCCAAAGCTGAGTGGAAAGTTAAAGGACATTGTATCGTTTCTTGTTTCGTATTTCAAAGTGAGCTTTGTAGTTTATCCTTTATAAAAATGCTATATTTCTTTTTAAATATATTTTGAATTTTAAAGAAATTCACTTTAATCATTGATATAACCTGACGTCTCGATGGCTCAACGGTAATAATGCAACTTATAATGTTAAAATTTGGGTTTAGATGCTCAGGATGGACTCAGAGTAGATAATCTATTGTGTAAACTTGTGATTACAGCGAGTAAACAAAATGTAATCGGTAATCCAACATACTTACCTATCAGCTATGGGACATAACGTGATAGTAAGTATTGTTTATCACAGGCACGTTGTTTTCCATCTGTTTGGTAGTTAAAAATTCGAAATAATAGCAGATTACCTTTGTAGCTTTTCCATAAAGACATAAACAAAAAAGCAAGTGAAGTTTATTATTACTCAAGTAAACAACACAAAAAAGAGAATGTTTTTCTTATAGCAGAGCTGTCTGCCGAGTTTGCAGAGGAGAGTAAAAAAAAAACCAATGCCAGTAAAGTGAACGAAACTAAAGTTTGGTATCACTAACCACACAGAAAGAAATGTGACACCACATTTGTGAACGAGTTTGATATTACTACACACTACAAAAAACGAAATGTAACACCACTATTATGAACGAGACTGTAGTTTGATATCACTAAACACTCAACATAAAGAAGTGTAACACCACTATTATGAACGAGACTGTAGTTTGATATCACTAAACACTCAACATAAAGATGTGTAACACTAGTATTATGAACGAGACTGTAGTTTGATATCACTAAACACTCAACATAAAGATGTGTAACACTAGTATTATGAACGAGACTGTAGTTTGATATCACTAAACACTCAACATAAAGAAGTGTAACACTACTATTATGAACGAAACTGTAGTTTGATATCACTAAACACTCAACATAAAGATGTGTAACACTAGTATTATGAACGAGACTGTAGTTTGATATCACTAAACACTCAACATAAAGAAGTGTAACACTACTATTATGAACGAAACTGTAGTTTGATATCACTAAACACTCAACATAAAGATGTGTAACACTACTAATGTGAACGAGACTGTAGTTTGATATCACTAAACACTCAACATAAAGAAGTGTAACACTACTATTATGAACGAAACTGTAGTTTGATATCACTAAACACTCAACATAAAGATGTGTAACACTAGTATTATGAACGAGACTGTAGTTTGATATCACTAAACACTCAACATAAAGAAGTGTAACACTACTATTATGAACGAGACTGTAGTTTGATATCACTAAACACTCAACATAAAGAAGTGTAACACTAGTATTATGAACGAAACTGTAGTTTGATATCACTAAACACTCAACATAAAGATGTGTAACACCACTATTATGAACGAAACTGTAGTTTGATATCACTAAACACTCAACATAAAGAAGTGTAACACTACTATTATGAACGAGACTGTAGTTTGATATCACTAAACACTCAACATAAAGAAGTGTAACACTAGTATTATGAACGAAACTGTAGTTTGATATCACTAAACACTCAACATAAAGAAGTGTAACACTACTATTATGAACGAAACTGTAGTTTGATATCACTAAACACTCAACATAAAGATGTGTAACACTAGTATTATGAACGAGACTGTAGTTTGATATCACTAAACACTCAACATAAAGATGTGTAACACTAGTATTATGAACGAGACTGTAGTTTGATATCACTAAACACTCAACATAAAGAAGTGTAACACTAGTATTATGAACGAAACTGTAGTTTGATATCACTAAACACTCAACATAAAGATGTGTAACACCACTATTATGAACGAGACTGTAGTTTGATATCACTAAACACTCAACATAAAGAAGTGTAACACTAGTATTATGAACGAAACTGTAGTTTGATATCACTAAACACTCAACATAAAGATGTGTAACACTAGTATTATGAACGAGACTGTAGTTTGATATCACTAAACACTCAACATAAAGATGTGTAACACTAGTATTATGAACGAGACTGTAGTTTGATATCACTAAACACTCAACATAAAGAAGTGTAACACTAGTATTATGAACGAGACTGTAGTTTGATATCACTAAACACTCAACATAAAGATGTGTAACACTAGTATTATGAACGAGACTGTAGTTTGATATCACTAAACACTCAACATAAAGAAGTGTAACACTACTATTATGAACGAAACTGTAGTTTGATATCACTAAACACTCAACATAAAGATGTGTAACACTAGTATTATGAACGAGACTGTAGTTTGATATCACTAAACACTCAACATAAAGAAGTGTAACACTACTATTATGAACGAAACTGTAGTTTGATATCACTAAACACTCAACATAAAGAAGTGTAACACTACTATTATGAACGAAACTGTAGTTTGATATCACTAAACACTCAACATAAAGATGTGTAACACTACTAATGTGAACGAGACTGTAGTTTGATATCACTAAACACTCAACATAAAGATGTGTAACACCACAAGTGTGAACAAGAATAAAGCTAAATGTCATTAAACACACAACGTGAAAAAATTATAACACTAGTGTAAGAGACTAAAATTTAGTCTCATCAAATATGATTGACATGTTGTATTGTCCGAGTAACACGGTGACAATATTTTGGGTTTTATGATAGCCCTTCTTGCAAAATAACTTTTTTTGGCCAGTCACAATAAACCAATATAAAGGAACGCCTTTATACCTATATTAATATAATAAAATAAATAAAATTATATATTCAAACATCTAACACCGCCCTCTACATTCCGACACTCAGTTACACAACCCCTTTCAAACATGTGGTCAGCTTCCGGTCAGTTATCTCTTTCTTTCTTTGTGAACCTGACGATGACCGAAGAAGGTCGAAACGTTGTTCACTCCTCTAAGTAAAATATTTTCTCAACCCAAACGAACCGTTTTAACATATATATTTCTTTAAAAGTGGGGTTTTTTCGACATCACCGATCACCTATTCACTGTTTTTCTGGATACCCTAGAATGAATGTATTCATACCATTCCTATTGTGAGGTATTACAAGACTGCTTTCAACCTTGACGAGTTACCCTGATCAAAACTAGGTCATCTTGGGCAGTAGTTTTTCAACGTGTACCAGCAGACCTTCCTGGGAGAAAGATTCTTGTGATCGGACGATGTTTCAGGATGATAGTACACCAGAGATACCCTACTGTTCTGGCAATGTAGTGGACATTTGAAAAATTTGACACTCTGTAACTTCTGACCCGCGACGAGGCATGACTCTACATCAGTTAGATAGAAACTGTCTGAACAAAGTGTTTTTCCGTTTCAAAAAAGATTATACCAAAAGCATATCCTTTTATAACAAACAGGATGTTTATGTATGTTTTGATAAACATATGTTGCAAATAACGCAAACATATCAACCCGTACATGTTTCTCCGACCGAATGCCTCTCTCCAGCTGGTTAAGGAACTCAACTAACAGTCTGAGGGTCGCGGGTTTGAATCCCGTCACACCAAACATGCTCACCTTTTCAGCCGTGAGAACGTTATAATGCGACAATCAATCCCATTATTCGTTGGTCAAAGAGTAGCCCGAGAGTTGGCGTTGAGTGGTGATAACTAGCTGCCTTCCCTCTAGTCTTACGTTGCTAAATTAAAGACGGCAGGCGCAGACAGCCCTCATGTAGCTCTGCGCAAAATTAAGTACAAACCAAACCACATGCCTCTCTCTGTTACTACTCGAGCAATGTCTCAATAAGTACTCCATACAATTTTTACATAGAACAGTGTTGAAACGTTTTCGCTAAGACGATAGAATGGACGAAGTATGGTACTACTATTAATAGACCAAACGTGTGTTATCACGTAGTAAATTATACCATATAGCGCGCCCCTCGCTAGTACAGCGGTATGTCTCCGGATTTACAACGCTAAAATCAGGGGTTCGATTCCCCTCGGTGGGCTGAGCAGATAGCCATTGTGGCTTTGCTATACGAAAAACAAACACACACCATATAGCGCGCCCCCAGTGGTAAAACGGTATGTGTGCGATTTTATAACTGCTCGCTCAAATACAAAGAAAACTGCATAGGGATTTTATACCTTCTTCTTTCCACCAAACATAAATAAAAGGCTGTGACGTAATATTCTTTGAATTCAAATACCCTTCCCAATGGCTCAGCGATAACTATATTTCATTGTTTTAACTTTCGTGCAAAGCTACACGAGGGCTACCTGCATAAGCCATCCCTAATTTAGCAGTGTAAGACTAGAAGGAAGGCAGCTAGTCATCACCATCCACCGCCAACTCTTGGGCTACTCTCTTACCAACGAATAGTTAGATTGACCGTCACATTATTTCGCCACCATGGCTGAAAGGGCATGTTTGGTGTAACCGGGATTCAATTCCGCGACCCTCAGATTACGAGTCGAACACCCTACCCACCTGGCCATGCGTGACTTGTGAGCGGTAAGTCTCACAATTTTCAACGCTAAAATTCGGGTTTCGATACCCCGCAGGTTGGGGTGGGGCAGAACATGGATCGAAAAATGTCTAGCTTTCTGCTTAACAATACAACAAAATAAAAGGAAAGAAGAGCTGTTAGATGTTAAAATATAACAATGCTGCAACACATTCTCATAAACAACGGATGTGTGTTGGTTACAGGACACAACACAGTAGAACTTTATTTTATACGTGTACATCCACATCTTCTCCACCTAATCTGCCTTTCATTTCTGCAGGTGTCGTAGTTTCGAGAACACATTTATATTCAAAACCTCATTTGAAGGATTTACTTTGTATGTAATTTACATAAAGTTACGTGTAAATATGCCTTGCCACGTAACATGACAGTCGCTCCTCTTCGTTAGAATGTATGGAACGCCAAGCCCTCAGTGAATATGCATATCAGCAAACAGTGTTCGTACTGTTATAGTGTCTGCGCACGAGCTGAGAAAAGTTCCTTCCAAAAAAGTAGTAATTTATGTGTGTGGGGAAGGTCCGCCGGGTGAAACTTTTTTTTTTCCTTCCTAAGCCTCTTCTTGGACACCTGAAGGGGGCGCATTTTCGTCAACAACTTTATAAGGTAGGCCAACAGTATTTTTTTTTAAACAACAGTCGAACACGTTTCCCAATGAGAATAAAACGAAGTCATTTTAGTAAGATGTTTATTCTTAAAAGCAGTAAATAGGCTACACAATAAGTAAAATATTATTTGAACATATGTACGTATTTATATACACTAATCACAGTTCATTATAATACGTTACTGTACCTTCGCGTATCATTGTGACAAACAAACTAGTGACAGTTTGCTATTGTTAGATAAGGTTGATTTCCATTGTTATTGTATGTAATGACGTAAGCTTCTCCTAAATTATCTAATTTTATCTGATATAAGGGTTTGTGCATAGACATACTTTACCGCTCAGTGCTGTAAGGTTAAGTTTAGGTTTGCGACCCCACAGCTTGTTCCAGCAGCGCTTGGTAGCTACCATGTTTCACGTTTCCATTAAAATTGCTACACACCTGTCCTGCTTGAGTCGTAGCTAGTTTCGTTAAGCCTAATCATGACTCCATCATACCGGATTGCAAACCTACAGATAAATAGCGATTTCACAATGGGAGTTTCATTTCCTCAACGTACAATATTCGTGTGTTACCGTCATAATTTATCTTTCCACAGCAAAAATATAGATTTAATTGTTTAACGACTGACATGAAATCCTAAACTCAAACGTGGTTTGACTAAAATATCACCCGCTTTAGCTTTCGTCTTTCTGCTCACATCTACTCGACTATAATAATTCATAGATAATTTACATAAATGGACAAAAATTTATGTTATATTTCAAAAAAATCGTTTACGCAATTCTTCTGCTTTATATCATATTATTAAACTCGTTTATAGAAGAATGTTTTTTATAAGCACTAATTGCAATATTATTGGTGGAATTATACACCTTAATGGTTTTCAAAAACAAAGCGAAAAAGTGAGCAAAATCCGACCCAAAAATTCTGTATTCAAGATTTCATGACGATAGTTCGTCGTGACCAATGTAATGTTGCTTCGGAATGTAAAGGAATTTTAGTTTGAAGATTCTCTTTCAATACATAACATCTTCAAAATATACTCGCGTTTGTGTTATTTGGGTCCCCCGCTGGTACAGCGGTAAGACTGCTCGTTTTTGAATTTTGCACAAAGCTACACGAGGGATATCTGCGCTAGCCGTCCCTAATTTAGCAGTGTAAGACTAGAGGGAAGGCAGCTAGTCATCACCACTCACCGCCAACTCTCGGGCTACTCTTTTACCAACGAATAGTGGGATTGATCGTCACATTATAACGCACCCACGGCTGAAAGGGCGAGCATGTTTGGTGCGACAGGGATTCAAACCCGCAACTCTCAGATTACGAAGCGAACGCGGTAAGTCTATGGATTTACAGTGCTAAATTCAGGGGTTTGATTCTCCTCGGTGGACTCGCCAGATAGCCCGATGTGACTTTGCTATTATAAAACAACCAAATAATTTGTGGTATTTGGAATAACTCTGTACAGTATCATTTTGTTTATGCAATCAAGTTGATACTTGTTGTGTTTCATAATGTTTTAGTGTATGGCTTAGAACATAATTTACTTGTACATATATATGTAAATATACACACACATATTAAAAGTCCTCTTTGTTTGATGCTGAGAATCTATTGTAATTCTTTACCGTTAAAGATTTGTTACTGAATATAATAAGCAAATTCGGCAAATTCGTATTTTTAGTTTATTTTTGAAGCTAAAACGGTCAGATATGTTTTCAATTTTCACTAAAACTAATATGCACATAAACACAGACGCAGTTTGAACTGAAATAGAATAGTTTGTGATAAGCAAGTACAATCTCCAATGATACAAAAATAAAACTTTTAAAAAACATAGCGAACGATTTTATCAAAACGCCTTATCCGACTAACAAGGTATTGGTAATCAACCTAACAGTGTGTGATGCATTGTGCTGAAGTTCAAAATGGCGGGAGTTCTCGCGCTCTCTCATTTTGTTATTCGTTTCTTACTCTAATATGGGGGCAGCTTAGCGTCTCAGTGGTAAATCTGAAAGCTTTTAACTCTAAACATCAAGTTTCGATTCCCGCAGTGGAATTGTGTAGCTTTGTACTTAATAAAACCAACAAAAGCCTACGTGTGGATTTCCCACCAACACTGCAATATACGTGAGTGTGTGAGAGATATAAAGTACTCCTAATCAGGGCCCGACATGGCCAGGAGGTTAAGGAACTTGACTCGTAATGCGAGGGTCGCAGGTTCGAATACCAATCGCACCAGACATGCTGTAAATCCCACTTTTCGTTGGTAAAAATAATAACCCAAGATATAGCGGTGGGTGAGATGACTAGCCTTTTTGTAGCTTTGCGCGAAATTCAAACCAAACCAACCAAACTACTAATTAGACAGTTTGTGCATGTTTCTAGTGATATCAAAACCAATCATCCGTTTTCTTGCTTTCCAAATGCTTATTTTATGTAGACTCATAGTTTTATCTCTCTTTGTTTTGCTTTTTTCTGAAGTGAAAGAGTACCTTGCCCTTAGGCCAACATTTTGCTCGCCCGTTCCTTTTGATTTATCCCGTTAAAATGTACCATGGACCACATTTTTTTAAATAATATCAGTACGAAACTCAACAATTTTTACTCGTGGTACACTGTATACAATATGCTGTTGTTGTTTTGAATTAAGCACAAAGCTACACAATGGGTTATCTGTGCTCTGCCCACCACGGGTATCGAAACCTGATGTTTTAGCGTTGTAAGTCCGCAGACATACCGCTGAGCCACTGGGGGGGCTTATACAATGTGCATCTATACTGAACTCGTGTGCGCAACCTAATTATTATAATGCATATCATACGTGTAATAATGGAGTTGCTCATGTGTTCTACATCTGTTTTGAAGGTTCAAGAGAAAGCTAAACTGATCTGGTTTGCGACTATACAGTTCTCATTTAAATAAGACCGAAACAAAACGGAATAACTGAGTGCAAGTTCTCTTACGTGTGCATATATATGAATGTTCAACAGTTAATTATTATAATATATTCATAGAGAAATGTAATGTAAATAGTGAATAATGCATTAGGACAACAAAAGTGAACAGACAAGTAAAAAATATTTTGGGTCATTCTTAATGACAAGAAACCCACTTGAAACAAAATTCCATCTCAGAACGGCTGGTGTGGGTATTAATACTATCATGGATAAGCAGAGACCAACGTTTCGATCTTCCTAGGTCATCTTCAGGTCGACAAAGAGCCGTTCTGAGATGTATATTTTTGGTCAGTTTGATCATTTTTTGATCTTCCCGCATGTTGGTTTTCTCGGCATGACACGCTACTGTACTTTCCAAAATGTGGTGTTAGCGGTGTATTGAAATACCTGAGCAGCAAACACGTGTACAAGAACACATGTACAAACTTAGTTAAAGACGTACCTTCCCAGCGTTGGAATTGGACCAGTACTTTAGCATAAGTATGTACATATTGATACGCCATTTAAATTCATATATGTCGTTTATAAAATCATTCGCACGCGGTTCTAGAGATCGTATGTACTTTTAACATTGCAAATTCTTCCAATCACGATAAACATGTACTTACACGTATGTGACGTGGACTGGAAGTGAAAGTATATATTATTTATGAGTGCTTCACGTGCAGTTCATGCAGCGCAATCTACATATTCTACATGAAAGTCGTTAAGCAAACGTATAAAGTAATTTCACTTCCTTTATACATATGACCTCATGCATAAAAACATACATCCTTGCATAAATCATGTTTTCATGTAAGCATTCATATATAGTGTGAATTTATATGAGTATTGAGCCGCACAAAGAAGGGGCCTTCCTTTTTTTTTTCTGGCGAAACGTTTTGAGTCAAGTTTTACAAAACTCGTATGATCACGTTCTCCTTTTTGTTCTTTGGTTTATTTCGTTTGTTTTTGAATTTCGCGCAAAGCTACTCGAGAGCTATATGCGCTAGCCGTCCCTAACTTAGCAGTGTAAGACTAGAAGGAAGACAATTAGTCATCACCACCCACCGCCAACTCTTGGGCTACTCTTTTACCAATGAATAGTCGGATTAATCGTTACATTATAACCCCCCACGGCCATGCCGGACACCTTTACCTTGTTGTTGTAATGTGTTTTATTTTTATTTTGGAAGGAGTACAATTACTCCAAGCCCTGGTATGGAAGGGGCAACCGATTAAAAAAGATATAAAAAACAAACTAGGTGTCTGATCGAAAAATGTGTTTGCAGTTAGGCCACAATGACAACAGTAATTTTACTGCTTCATACAAACTTATGATTTTGTAATTTTTTTTTACTAACATGCTTGACCATTTGACAAAAATTGAAAACAAAATCGTCGTCACTACTTTATATTTATTATAAACCAGGTTTTGGTAACCGTGGTGGGCAGAGTGCAGATAGCCCATTGTGTAGTGTTGTGCTTAATTCCAAACACTATTTATTATAAATATAGAATTGATATTTTGTATATTATCTATCCTTTACTTGTGTTTCTGTCTTGCTCGAATTGAAACTGATAAAATAGTATTTAACGTATGCAACTTATTAATGAAGTACAGTTCGAAGTCCCTAACCCCACCCCTACAAAATTTCCCTGGGGACCCTAATTTTTTAATTCGACACTGTTGAAAGGTGATCAAATATGTCACTGATACAGTTGTAATACAGTGTTGTTGTATATACTTACGTTTTGAAATGAAAAAAAAGCTTCTTTATTGACAAAATAAAACCTTGATATTTGGTAATGATCTTACAGGCCCGGCATGGCCAAGTGGGTTAAGGAGTTCGACTAGTAATCTTAGGGTCGCGGGTTCGAATCCCGGTCGCACCAAACATGCCCGCCCTTTCAGCCGTAGGGGCATTATAATGTCAATCAATCCCACTATTCGTTGGTAAAAGAGTAGCCGAAGAGTTGGCGGTTGGTGGTGATGACTAGCTGCCTTCTCTCTAATCTTACACTGCTAAATTACGGACGGCTAGCGCAGATAGCCCTCGAGTAGCTTTGCGCGAAATTCAAAACAAGACAAACAATCAAACAAACATAATCTTACGAATTATCAGGGTGCCTCTCAGTGTGACAAAAACACTCGTTTTCTCTGTGGGCCCCTTTTTCCTTTTTTTTTTTTTTTGTTGAGGACGGTGGCAATTTAATTATGACATTCTAGTTTCTGATTGACGGTTTCAAAGCCAATAGAAAGGATCGTCTATGATGTCAAGTTCTGACGTCATATACATTATTAGTAGCATCACTTGCGCAGTATTTTTAGGCACACTATTCTCCATTACATGGTTTATTCATTCATGTAGCGCACACTTTACGCAAATACAGTGTTTAGAATTTATTTGGGATAAATCTTGGAGCATTCGCTGCTTCAGATTTTCTGTAACTGCTGAACACCAATATATAGCTGCAGAAGTTAAGCAACGGAACTTGAAGAATCACCAAGAATTCCCAAATCCTATAGAAACAGCCGAAGATATAGAATAATCACATTATTTCTCTCACGTGACCTGATATGATATAAACAGCAGAAAACTTGGGGGATTCCCCTAAGATAAAAGTCAATGCGTAACTAAAGTCTCTGGGGGATATAGAAAGGAGATCAGTTTGTTTTTTTTGAATTTCTCACAAAGCTACTCGAGGGTTATCTGTGCTAACCGTCCCTAATTTAACAGTGTAAGACTAGAGGAAAGGCAGCTAGTCATCACCACTCACCGCCAACTCTTAGGCTACTCTTTTACCAACGAATAGTGGGATTGACCGTCACATTATAACGCCCCCACGGCTGAAAGAAGCATGTTTGATGCGACGGGGATTCGAACCCGCGACCTTGAGATTACGAGTCGAAACCCTTAACCCACCTGGCCATGCAGGGGCCTTCTACCTTTTTGCCTGATATTTATTTCATGCCCTTTCCATTTTAGGATTATTAGAATTTCGGTTCCTAGCTTTATATGAGACTTACGGTTACATATATATCTCATTATGTGGCAAAAGGTAAAACCGGTTTTCTAAACAGTTCGAGACAGACTCTATGTAGGCACATCTAATAAGAATGTATTTCTGTGGGCACATTTCAGTGGTGTTGATTCTTATCTGTTGATAATAACAGAAATAAATATTTTGTGTAGTCCTCTTAATGATGTAGTTGAAGCAATTATTGTATTAGTTTACTGGAGCTAAACGTAGCTTAAAGTTAGTCGATGTACTTTTATAGTTGAGACCGGTACTTACATTCGGCGTGATAACTGAATGGGTGGTTTAACTTACGCTATGACAGATAACGTAATGATCAAATGTTCAGCGGAACAGGAACTTAAGTAACTGATCACGTGAAGGATAAATAACCGAAACGTCGTTTAATAATCGCGTTGTTTCCTCAGAAAGGTAATATGGTTTAAGATGATTTAAACACTGAGGCCAATTGCAGAATGTTTTGAATACCGACATAAATATAGATTACGAGTTGAACGCCTTAACCACCTGACCATGCCAGGCCCCTACCAAAGGAACACAATTGATGGAGCTCTTCAGTTTTATGTGCACAAGCGAATACCTAAAGTAATCCTAATTGGAAGTTTACCTTCATCAGAATTTTAAAATATTTCCTTCCATCTGTCTATAATTCTGTCAATCAGCACATCTTTGTTTTTTTAATTAATTCTGAGAATATATACCTCACTTGAATAGTGTTAGCGTGGGTAAGCGTGATCCATGGAATTATAAATAAACATCTGTTTTAATGCTTCACGTTTTTTACTATTTCATTACGTACCTTTAAGGGGAACATTTAACTTAAAGAAAATGCAGTAAGTGCATGTAATGTTTTTAAAAGCCAGGATATTTCAAAGACCTGCTTAAGATATTTGACCCTATAAATCGTCGTTTAATGACATGGAAGTATCTGAGTGTTTCATGTTTTGTTCAACTTGTGATGCACTAGGTATGATATTTCTAGCTAGAATTCTGTCTGGTAGAGTAGTAGTAATAACCGTTCTACGGCTTGAAAACGTGGTAAATATTATAATGTGTTCGCTGTTGCTTTTCCTCGCTTTGTTTTTTGCCTACAACCGTAAATCAGTTCATTAGAAATCAAGGGAAGATATCGTTAATAAATTTGAAAATAGTTCTGTTATAGGCGGAACTATTTTGCTTTTGATTTTACGCAAACATCCAGTACATTGTTGAGTGTGTTCTCTCATTGCATACAAGGTTAAAGTATGTTTAGTACGTTTATACATATATGTGTTTATTATGTGTAATACAGGGGTTTATTTAGCTGAGGTAATCGTCTGTTTGTTAGGGTGCTTGATTCGCAATCTAAGGATCTCGAGTTCGAATCCCCGTCACCGAATATGGTCATCTTTTTAGTCATGGAGGCATTATAATATGACGGTCAATCTCATTTTCCGTTAGTAAAAGAGTATCCCAATAGAGTTAGCAATGGGTTTATGTGTTTCCTCTAGTCTATCGTTGCTAAATTAGGATCGGCTAGCGCAGATAGCCTTTGAGTGTATATCTTTACACGAACTTCAAGTTGATGTGAACTTTATTATTATGGTACTTTTGACTACGTAGGATTTTAAGGATTTTTTGAGAGTTTATAAAATAATATATGCTCGAAATTAGGTTTACTGAAATGGCCTGACGCTGAGTTGAATGATAATTTAAATTTATGAAGTTATATAAATATTGATATGTATCCAATATATTAAACTTCTCAATAACTTAGCACAGATATATATCAATATACACGACAATATAATTTATAATAATGGTTATTACAAATAACAATCTACAAACAAACGTTTTACAAACTTACAAACAGTATCGAGTTTTTTTCTAGTCTAAAACTCCCTTGATGTCTTATCGATGGTTCTTGATAAGCGAATTAATTTCGAGTTGATATAGATTCAGTACACTTAAGAGAAAACTAGCTAGTTCTACCTTCTGCATTCTTTGCTTATCACGTGTCGAATCGTTTATCATTAAAGTTACATAATATTTTCGTAAAACTACTGATGTCCGATGTGAATCCATTGACTTGAATTGTTCTAATGTTCGAAATCTATAAATTTTCCTGGGCAAATATCTGAAGTTCGCGATTAATAAGCGTTAATCAAAGTTATAGCTGTCGAGGTTTATAACACACCAACTATAGCAAACTAATAATATATATTGTTTCTTGGCACGTCGCGTTTTTAAATGTGAGGAGAATTTCCAGAAATTTTAGCATGCACAACAGTATAGACGATGCATGATTGTTTATGTACACCCATATATTGTTGATTACACTCGAGAATCTTTTACAACTTTAGTGAATAAGTGGGAATTTTGCACCGAAGATTTAACAGTATTAAGTTATGTGCATTTCTTTGTTGTTTTTTTTTGTTTGATTTTCAATTTCTCGCAAAGCTACACGTGAATTATCTGCGTTAGCCGTTCCTAATTTAACAGTGTAAGTCTGGAGTAAAGGCAGCTAGTCATCACTACCCACCGCCAACTCTCGGGCTACTCTTTTGCCAACAAATAATGGAATTGACCTTCACATTATAACGCTCCCACGGCTGAAAGGGCGAGCATGTTTGTGAGACGGGGATTCGAATCTGCGACCCTCGGATTACGAGCCGACCGCCTTAACCCACCTGGCCATGCCAGGCCATGTGCATTTTTAAATATAAGTTTAATTCAACACTGATATTAAAATAGGTATATAATACTAAATCCGTCACACCATACATACTTTTAATTTCATAAATTATGTAACCGTTTCAGAAGTCTCTGTGATCGCAACATTTCATTATCGTCATGGTATTTTTTTTTTTTTTCATTTTTCTTCTACAAATGAGACACGTCTTGTAATATGATATATAATTATAGTTGTGTGAAACTCCTGTCGTGCCCTCCTGTAGGTCAGCGATAAGCTCGAGGGCTTTTAGTGCTAAAAATCCGGTTTCCATACTCATGGAGTAGCTTTACACAAAGTAAATAAACTCCTGTCACCAGGGGGACTTTGAAATTGCAAGGAAGTGTCTACTACAAGTTTTTTCTTTATTATTACGTCAAAGAAGTGATGTATTTTCGCAACAGGATGTTAGAAATGGACCGGTGTGACCTAGTAGTTAATGTTCCAAGTAGTGACCGAAAGATCCAAGGTTAGAACCTGTGATGTGTTGCTGAATACGCCATGGACTCTCAGCTATTCTCAAATTATATATATATTATTATATAAGACTGCCAATCCCACTTTTCAGTTAAAGTAGTTGTATATGAGACGCGTGACTGTTTGCCTTTTTCCTGGTCAAAAACTCGAAATTATGAACGACCAGGAGTTGCTCTCAAGGCCACTAACCTGGTTTTTTATCTCACGTGTCTCATAAGGAGTTGTTCAGAATTGCAAACACCAAGTGTAGTTAGAAATGCATTTATCGTATATGCTGATAAAATTTCACAACGGTATATATATATATATATATGTGTGTGTATTAATTGTGTTATTGGTCATTGTAACCTGTTTTGAAGTTGAATTATTTGAGCGTTGAATGCCATTATAAGTAACTGTTTTCTTGCATTACATTTTTGAGCTTTCTTCCATCAATACAAACCCTAAATTATCAATGGCTGTAATTAGAGATCACAAACGAAGCTAGCCTGTAAGTAAAAATGTCTCGAGACGCAAATACGCGTCTTAATCATTTCACGTTTGAATTTCGCGCAAAGCTACACGAGAGCTATCTGCGCTAGCCGTCCCTAATATAGCAGTGTAAGACTAGAAGAAAGGCAATTAGTCATCACCATCCACCGCCAACTCTTAGGTTACTCTTTTACCAACAAATTGTGGGATTGACGGTGACTTAATAACACCCCCACGGCTGAAAGGGCGAGCATGTGCTGTAAGATTCGACCTCGTGACCCTCGGAATACGAGTCGATCCTGCCGGCTGGAAATAGGAGCACATTCCGAACGCTATATTGCGTGCAAGAGCTAATCTCGTGCATTGTTTCTCTTACTATTGAATGCATGAATCGTTCTGTGCAAACGAACTCGATTTAATTATACATTTATATGTAATCATTGAAGATAAGTTATTGCATAACAGTTGGTACACTTTCGAGATCGCATAGTACTTACGTTTAATTTATTTTTGTTTTTTGAATTTCGCGCAAAACTACTCGAGGGCTATCTGTGCTAGCCGTACCTAATTTAGCAGTGTAAGACTAGAGGGAAAGCAGCTAGTCATCACCACCCACCGCCAACTCTTAGGTTACTCTTTACCAACAAATAGTGGGATTGATCGAAACATTATAACGCCCCCACGGCTGGGAGAGCGAGCATGTTTGGTACGACCGGATTCGAACCCGCGACCCTCGGATTACGAGTCAAACACCTTAACACACTTGGCCAAGCCGGGCACCTTACCTGTAGTCTACTTCACTTTGTAGATGTTTTAAACAGAAATTTCCTATTCGCAAACTAAATGACTCAAATTACATAGGAAAGTATAATGTGATTTATCTTTTCTAAGTCAAATTCAGCTAATCTCAGCCAATTTTATCTTCTCTTAGACAAGTTTTATATTTGATATTTTTATTATGAATGAGCTACATTCGATTAACTGATTCTAAAATACAAAAAGGTTAAATTACATGGGAGACGTAATTCAAAAGCTTTCTTTTTGATCAGGTAAGTCAGAATATTTTACTTTAAAAGAAGTGAAAATCTCTTCAGACATGTAAAACCTACCCTAAAGTTATCAATGTTAATATTTTATTAACTATAATACGTAAAGCTATCAACGCATATGAAGTACAGTAAAATTAGGCATTTATGTATCCTTCAAGACGTTCCATATTTAATGTAAGTGTATCTTTATAAGAACCCACTCAAATACAGATCGTAGTCCAGAAATATAACAAAGGTTTTATTAACCACCGTATGGTTTTCCATTGTTACATACACTCCAAAAATATAACAAAGGTTTTGTCAACCGCCGTATGGTTCTTCGTTGGTACATGTACTCCAAAAATACGACAAAGGTTTTATCAACCGTAGTGTGGTTCTCCATTGTTATATGTACTCCAAAAATACAACAAAGGTTTTATCAACCGTATTGTGGTTTTTCGTTGTTACATATACTCCAGAAATATAACAAAGGTTTTATCAACCGTAGTGTGGTTCTCCATTGTAATATGTGCTTCAAATGTATAACAAAGGTTTTATCAACTGTAAGCGGTTCTTCACGTTTAAGCAGACATATTAAAATGGAACAATTACAAGTCGATATATCTTTAAGTACGTCAATAAGCGAAGATTTTTTGTTTAATAATCTTGTGAGTTTTCATGTTTCAGATTATGTTATCCAATAACTACAGTCTAAACGTTTTCTCTAAACCTACTGTGAACAGCTTTAGAAAGCTTGTAGAAAAGGTCACAGCTGGAGGCGTTTATTATAAACTGTCTTAGTTGTTAGAGGTAAACGTCTTTCAAGTAGACACGTGTGACATGTCTTCCAGTTAGCTAACTTTCCAGTCAGTTTTCTGTGTAAATATCAAAGGGGGAAGAAGCAGCCTGAGAAGCAGAGCCTCGGAGGGGCAGATCCCCCTTTTGTATTAATTAGACTAGAAATACGATCTTCCCTTCCCAAAACTGTTTGTTGCCCTAGGTTTGTTTGTTTACAAATTTCGCGCAAAGCTACACGAGGGCTATCTTCGCTAACCGTCCCTAATTTAGCAGTGTAAGACTAGAGGGAATACAACTAGTCGTCACCACCCATCGCCAACTCTTAGTCTACTCTTTTACCAACGAATAGTGAGATTGAACGTCACGTTATAACGCCCACACGGCTGAAAGGGCAAACGTGTTTAATGTGACGGGGATTCGAACTCGCGACCCTCAGATTACGAGTCGAACGCCTTAACTCGTTGCCCCAAAGCAGGTACTCGAATCTGAGATTTTAAGTCTCCATACCCAAATTTATTTTGGTTTATTCAGATTAACTTCGTTAATAACGAAGCTTCTCTGGGGTTTTGTACGTTACCATAAGGTGTGTAGGTCATATATTGTACTAATACTCGCTACGTTGTCCGTTATTAAGTTATTAGGAAATGATATAGGACTGTACAATATGCCATAATTTTACTGGATATCCTATTCTTCACCTCACCTGTTACTTCGTGGAGACATGGCCTGGTGATTAGGACACTAGATTCGCAATCTTTGGGTTACAAGTTCGAATTCCTTCATCGAACATGCTCGCTCTTTTATCCGTGAGGGGCGTTATAGGCTAACGGGCAATCCCTGTATTTTTGCTGAAAGAGTAGCCCAAGAGTTGGCGATGGGTTTTGTTGACTAACTGCCCCCTTCTAGTCCATTAGTACAAAAATTAGGGACGTTTAGTGAAGATTGCCTTAAAATAATTTTGCGCGAAATTCAACAAACAAACAAATTTATCGGAGAGGGCTTGAACTATTAGGTAAATAATTGTTTACGTTTTCTCATTTCTTATGTTTCTTCGTGTGTAGTTAAGTGACTTAATTATAGGGCCCAGTCGAATTTATTGGATCAGAAGTTTAATATTTGGTTAGCAAACAAGATTAAACGTTTCCGTGATATAAAATTATGTAACAGTTATGGAGAATAGACATGTATCGTTCTTAATAATAGATCGCATTCTTATTACATGATTTCATTGTTGATTGTGTAGTTACTTTGCTGTTTGTTCTAAGAAAGTTTGTTTGTTTGTTTTCGTCTGTACCATCTCCTTAAAAGAAGACTCTTTTAATTGGTTCTCAGTGAAAGTTCCTTAAAAGAAGACTCTTTAATTGGTGCTCAGTGAAAGTTCCTTAAAAGAAGACTCTTTTAATTGGTGCTCAGTGAAAGTTCCTTAAAAGAAGACTCTTTTTAATTGGTGCTCAGTGAAAGTTCCTTAAAAGAAGACTCTTTTAATTGGTGCTCAGTGAAAGTTCCTTAAAAAAAAGACTCTTTTAAATTGGTGCTCAGTGGAAGTTCCTTAAAAGAAGACTCTTTTAAATGGTTCTCAGTAAAAATTCCTTAAAAGAGGATACTTTTAATTGGTTCTCAGTGAAAGTTCCTTAAAAGAAGACTCTTTTAATTGGTGCTCAGTGAAAGTTCCTTAAAAGAAGACTCTTTTAATTGGTGCTCAGTGAAAGTTCCTTAAAAAAAGACTCTTTTAAATTGGTGCTCAGTGGAAGTTCCTTAAAAGAAGACTCTTTTAAATGGTTCTCAGTAAAAATTCCTTAAAAGAGGATACTTTTAATTGGTTCTCAGTGAAAGTTCCTTAAAAGAAGACTCTTTTAATTGGTGCTCAGTGAAAGTTCCTTAAAAGAAGACTCTTTTAATTGGTGCTCAGTGGAAGTTCCTTAAAAGAAGACTCTTTTAATTGGTTCTCAGTGAAAGTTCCTTAAAAGAAGACTCTTTTTAATTGGTGCTCAGTGAAAGTTCCTTAAAAGAAGACTCTTTTAAATGGTTCTCAGTAAAAATTCCTTAAAAGAGGATACTTTTAATTGGTGCTCAGTGAAAGTTTGAATGGTATTACTTACATATAACACAACCATCACATTAAATACTTTTTAAATTGAAATTATAAGGCTTTTGAATTATTTTTTTTCATGGCCTGTGTCGAGAGCAAAAAGTATTTCAGCTTGCAATTTTATGTTCAGAATAATGTCGTACTTTGACATAATGAGAATCCTGCTTTGTAATCACTCGTAAGCATAGAATTAAGTAGTTAAAAAATACACAACTAATACGACTCAGTTTTGGTGTACGAGCTATGAAGCACAATATATATCTACAAACATGTCCAACGAATAAACATTTAAGTATTCGGTTGACCAGTTTTATTTAAATATTGTAACGTTGTCATGTGCGCACGTCTTTTGCTCGTTATTACTGTTAGGGTTAATTTTTTACTTGTTGCTGGTGATAACGTGCCACTTGGCAATATTACGTGTAACTTGTAAACCTTCTACTGCTCTTTATTAAGTGAAGGTAATTTGCAATTTTCGATAATAGCTGTTAAATGTTCACGCCAAATAAAGCGAAGAAAAACGCAATAAACATCGTCCACCTCAAGAACCACACAAAAACGAACGCTATAATGCAACCCTGAACCACAATAAAACACATGAAAGCGATGATATGAAATACAATACCAAGAACCATACAGTTATAGCATGCTTTTACTCAACTATACGTTACAAAGGACCCGGCATGGCCAGGTGGTTAAGGCACTCGACTCGTAACCTTAGGGTCGCGGGTTCGAATCCCCCTCACACCAAACATGCTCGCCCTTTCAACCGTGGGGGCTTTATAATGTGGTGGTCAGTCCCACTATTCGTTGGTAAAAGAGTAGCCCAAGAGTTGACGGTAGGTGGTGATGACTGGCTGCCTTTCCTCTAGTCTTACACTGCTAAATTATGGATGGATGGCGCAGTTAGCCCTCGAGTAGCTTTGCGTGAAATTT